>NW_027412165.1:0-60006 GCF_047663935.1 Musca autumnalis | reverse complement strand
CGGAGATGACTTTTCCCATACAAAAGTTCACCGGAGATGACTTTCCCAATATAAAAGTTCACCGGGCATGACTTTCCCAATACAAAAGTTCACCGGGCATGACTTTCCCAATACAAAAGTTCACCGGAGATGACTTTTCCCATACAAAAGTTCACCGGAGATGACTTTCCCAATACAAAAGTTCACCGGAGATGACTTTTCCCATACAAAAGTTCACCGGAGATGACTTTCCCAAATATAAAAGTTCACCGGGCATGACTTTCCCAATACAAAAGTTCACCGGGCATGACTTTCCCAATACAAAAGTTCACCGGAGATGACTTTTCCCATACAAAAGTTCACCGGAGATGACTTTCCCAATACAAAAGTTCACCGGAGATGACTTTTCCCATACAAAAGTTCACCGGAGATGACTTTCCCAATACAAAAGTTCACCGGAGATGACTTTCTCCAATACAAAAGTTCACCGGAGATGACTTTTCCAATACAAAAGTTCACCGGAGATGACTTTTCCCATACAAAAGTTCACCGGAGATGACTTTTCCCATACAAAAGTTCACCGGGCATGACTTTCCCAATACAAAAGTTCACCGGAGATGACTTTCCCAATACAAAAGTTCACCGGAGATGACTTTCCCAATACAAAAGTTCACCGGAGATGACTTTCCCAATATAAAAGTTCACCGGGCATGACTTTCCCAATACAAAAGTTCACCGGAGATGACTTTTCCCATACAAAAGTTCACCGGAGATGACTTTTCCCATACAAAAGTTCACCGGAGATGACTTTCCCAATACAAAAGTTCACCGGAGATGACTTTCCCAATACAAAAGTTCACCGGAGATGACTTTTCCCATACAAAAGTTCACCGGAGATGACTTTTCCCATACAAAAGTTCACCGGAGATGACTTTCCCATACAAAAGTTCACCGGAGATGACTTTTCCCATACAAAAGTTCACCGGAGATGACTTTTCCCATACAAAAGTTCACCGGAGATGACTTTCCCAATACAAAAGTTCACCGGAGATGACTTTCCCATACAAAAGTTCACCGGAGATGACTTTTCCCATACAAAAGTTCACCGGAGATGACTTTCCCAATACAAAAGTTCACCGGAGATGACTTTCCCAATACAAAAGTTCACCGGGCATGACTTTCCCAATACAAAAGTTCACCGGAGATGACTTTCCCAATACAAAAGTTCACCGGAGATGACTTTCCCAATACAAAAGTTCACCGGAGATGACTTTCCCAATACAAAAGTTCACCGGAGATGACTTTCCCAATACAAAAGTTCACCGGAGATGACTTTCCCATACACAAGTTCACCGGAGATGACTTTCCCAATACAAAAGTTCACCGGAGATGACTTTTCCCATACAAAAGTTCACCGGAGATGACTTTCCCAATACAAAAGTTCACCGGAGATGACTTTCCCAATACAAAAGTTCACCGGAGATGACTTTTCCCATACAAAAGTTCACCGGAGATGACTTTCCCAATACAAAAGTTCACCGGAGATGACTTTCCCATATAAAAGTTCACCGGGCATGACTTTCCCAATACAAAAGTTCACCGGAGATGACTTTTCCCATACAAAAGTTCACCGGAGATGACTTTCCCAATACAAAAGTTCACCGGAGATGACTTTTCCCATATAAAAGTTCACCGGAGATGATTTTCCCAATACAAAAGTTCACCGGAGATGACTTTCCCAATACAAAAGTTCACCGGAGATGACTTTTCCCATACAAAAGTTCACCGGAGATGACTTTCCCAATACAAAAGTTCACCGGAGATGACTTTTCCCATACAAAAGTTCACCGGAGATGACTTTCCCAATACAAAAGTTCACCGGAGATGACTTTCCCAATACAAAAGTTCACCGGAGATGACTTTTCCCATACAAAAGTTCACCGGAGATGACTTTCCCAATACAAAAGTTCACCGGAGATGACTTTCCCAATACAAAAGTTCACCGGAGATGACTTTTCCCATACAAAAGTTCACCGGAGATGACTTTCCCAATACAAAAGTTCACCGGGGCATGACTTTCCCAATACAAAAGTTCACCGGAGATGACTTTTCCCATACAAAAGTTCACCGGAGATGACTTTCCCAATACAAAAGTTCACCGGAGATGACTTTTCCCATACAAAAGTTCACCGGAGATGACTTTCCCAATACAAAAGTTCACCGGAGATGACTTTTCCCATACAAAAGTTCACCGGAGATGACTTTTCCCATACAAAAGTTCACCGGAGATGACTTTCCCAATACAAAAGTTCACCGGAGATGACTTTCCCAATACAAAAGTTCACCGGGCACTGACTTTCCCAATACAAAAGTTCACCGGAGATGACTTTCCAATACAAAAGTTCACCGGAGATGACTTTCCCAATACAAAAGTTCACCGGGCATGACTTTCCCAATACAAAAGTTCACCGGAGATGACTTTCCCAATACAAAAGTTCACCGGAGATGACTTTCCCAATACAAAAGTTCACCGGAGATGACTTTCCCAATACAAAAGTTCACCGGAGATGACTTTCCCAATACAAAAGTTCACCGGAGATGACTTTTCCCATACAAAAGTTCACCGGAGATGACTTTCCCAATACAAAAGTTCACCGGAGATGACTTTCCCAATACAAAAGTTCACCGGAGATGACTTTCCCAATACAAAAGTTCACCGGAGATGACTTTCCCAATACAAAAGTTCACCGGAGATGACTTTCCCAATACAAAAGTTCACCGGAGATGACTTTTCCCATACAAAAGTTCACCGGGCATGACTTTCCCATACAAAAGTTCACCGGAGATGACTTTTCCCATACAAAAGTTCACCGGAGATGACTTTCCCAATACAAAAGTTCACCGGAGATGACTTTCCCAATATAAAAGTTCACCGGGCATGACTTTCCCAATACAAAAGTTCACCGGAGATGACTTTTTCCCATACAAAAGTTCACCGGGCATGACTTTCCCAATACAAAAGTTCACCGGAGATGACTTTTCCCATACAAAAGTTCACCGGAGATGACTTTCCCAATACAAAAGTTCACCGGAGATGACTTTTCCCATACAAAAGTTCACCGGAGATGACTTTCCCAATATAAAAGTTCACCGGGCATGACTTTCCCAATACAAAAGTTCACCGGGCACGACTTTCCCAATACAAAAGTTCACCGGGCATGACTTTCCCAATACAAAAGTTCACCGGAGATGACTTTTCCCATACAAAAGTTCACCGGAGATGACTTTCCCAATACAAAAGTTCACCGGAGATGACTTTCCCAATACAAAAGTTCACCGGAGATGACTTTCCCAATACAAAAGTTCACCGGAGATGACTTTTCCCATACAAAAGTTCACCGGAGATGACTTTCCCAATACAAAAGTTCACCGGAGATGACTTTCCCAATACAAAAGTTCACCGGGCATGACTTTCCCAATACAAAAGTTCACCGGGCACGACTTTCCCAATACAAAAGTTCACCGGGCATGACTTTCCCAATACAAAAGTTCACCGGGCATGACTTTCCCAATACAAAAGTTCACCGGAGATGACTTTTCCCATACAAAAGTTCACCGGAGATGACTTTCCCAATACAAAAGTTCACCGGAGATGACTTTTCCCATACAAAAGTTCACCGGAGATGACTTTCCCAATACAAAAGTTCACCGGAGATGACTTTCTCAATACAAAAGTTCACCGGAGATGACTTTTCCAATACAAAAGTTCACCGGAGATGACTTTTCCCATACAAAAGTTCACCGGAGATGACTTTTCCCATACAAAAGTTCACCGGGCATGACTTTCCCAATACAAAAGTTCACCGGAGATGACTTTCCCAATACAAAAGTTCACCGGAGATGACTTTCCCAATACAAAAGTTCACCGGAGATGACTTTCCCAATATAAAAGTTCACCGGGCATGACTTTCCCAATACAAAAGTTCACCGGAGATGACTTTTCCCATACAAAAGTTCACCGGAGATGACTTTTCCCATACAAAAGTTCACCGGAGATGACTTTCCCAATACAAAAGTTCACCGGAGATGACTTTCCCAATACAAAAGTTCACCGGAGATGACTTTTCCCATACAAAAGTTCACCGGAGATGACTTTTCCCATACAAAAGTTCACCGGAGATGACTTTCCCATACAAAAGTTCACCGGAGATGACTTTTCCCATACAAAAGTTCACCGGAGATGACTTTTCCCATACAAAAGTTCACCGGAGATGACTTTCCCAATACAAAAGTTCACCGGAGATGACTTTTCCCATACAAAAGTTCACCGGAGATGACTTTTCCCATACAAAAGTTCACCGGAGATGACTTTTCCCATACAAAAGTTCACCGGAGATGACTTTCCCAATACAAAAGTTCACCGGAGATGACTTTTCCCATACAAAAGTTCACCGGAGATGACTTTCCCAATATAAAAGTTCACCGGGCATGACTTTCCCAATACAAAAGTTCACCGGGCATGACTTTCCCAATACAAAAGTTCACCGGAGATGACTTTTCCCATACAAAAGTTCACCGGAGATGACTTTCCCAATACAAAAGTTCACCGGAGATGACTTTTCCCATACAAAAGTTCACCGGAGATGACTTTCCCAATATAAAAGTTCACCGGGCATGACTTTCCCAATACAAAAGTTCACCGGGCATGACTTTCCCAATACAAAAGTTCACCGGAGATGACTTTTCCCATACAAAAGTTCACCGGAGATGACTTTCCCAATACAAAAGTTCACCGGAGATGACTTTTCCCATACAAAAGTTCACCGGAGATGACTTTCCCAATACAAAAGTTCACCGGAGATGACTTTCTCAATACAAAAGTTCACCGGAGATGACTTTTCCAATACAAAAGTTCACCGGAGATGACTTTTCCCATACAAAAGTTCACCGGGCATGACTTTCCCAATACAAAAGTTCACCAGGCACGACTTTCCCAATACAAAAGTTCACCGGGCATGACTTTCCCAATACAAAAGTTCACCGGAGATGACTTTTCCCATACAAAAGTTCACCGGAGATGACTTTCCCAATACAAAAGTTCACCGGGCATGACTTTCCCAATACAAAAGTTCACCGGAGATGACTTTTCCCATACAAAAGTTCACCGGAGATGACTTTCCCAATACAAAAGTTCACCGGAGATGACTTTCCCAATACAAAAGTTCACCGGAGATGACTTTTCCCATACAAAAGTTCACCGGAGATGACTTTCCCAATACAAAAGTTCACCGGAGATGACTTTTCCCATACAAAAGTTCACCGGAGATGACTTTCCCAATACAAAAGTTCACCGGAGATGACTTTTCCCATACAAAAGTTCACCGGAGATGACTTTTCCCATACAAAAGTTCACCGGAGATGACTTTCCCAATACAAAAGTTCACCGGAGATGACTTTCCCAATACAAAAGTTCACCGGGCACGACTTTCCCAATACAAAAGTTCACCGGAGATGACTTTCCCAATACAAAAGTTCACCGGAGATGACTTTCCCAATACAAAAGTTCACCGGAGATGACTTTCCCAATACAAAAGTTCACCGGAGATGACTTTCCCAATACAAAAGTTCACCGGAGATGACTTTCCCAATACAAAAGTTCACCGGAGATGACTTTCCCAATACAAAAGTTCACCGGAGATGACTTTCCCAATACAAAAGTTCACCGGAGATGACTTTTCCCATACAAAAGTTCACCGGAGATGACTTTCCCAATACAAAAGTTCACCGGAGATGACTTTCCCAATACAAAAGTTCACCGGAGATGACTTTTCCCATACAAAAGTTCACCGGAGATGACTTTTCCCAATACAAAAGTTCACCGGAGATGACTTTCCCAATACAAAAGTTCACCGGAGATGACTTTCCCAATACAAAAGTTCACCGGAGATGACTTTCCCAATACAAAAGTTCACCGGAGATGACTTTCCCAATACAAAAGTTCACCGGAGATGACTTTCCCAATACAAAAGTTCACCGGAGATGACTTTCCCAATACAAAAGTTCACCGGAGATGACTTTTCCCATACAAAAGTTCACCGGAGATGACTTTCCCAATACAAAAGTTCACCGGAGATGACTTTCCCAATACAAAAGTTCACCGGAGATGACTTTTCCCATACAAAAGTTCACCGGGCATGACTTTCCCAATACAAAAGTTCACCAGGCACGACTTTCCCAATACAAAAGTTCACCGGGCATGACTTTCCCAATACAAAAGTTCACCGGAGATGACTTTCCCAATACAAAAGTTCACCGGAGATGACTTTCCCAATACAAAAGTTCACCGGAGTGACTTTTCCCATACAAAAGTTCACCGGAGATGACTTTCCCAATACAAAAGTTCACCGGAGATGACTTTCCCAATATAAAAGTTCACCGGGCATGACTTTCCCAATACAAAAGTTCACCGGAGATGACTTTCCCAATACAAAAGTTCACCGGAGATGACTTTTCCCATACAAAAGTTCACCGGAGATGACTTTCCCAATACAAAAGTTCACCGGAGATGACTTTCCCAATACAAAAGTTCACCGGAGATGACTTTCCCAATACAAAAGTTCACCGGAGATGACTTTTCCCATACAAAAGTTCACCGGAGATGACTTTCCCCAATACAAAAGTTCACCGGAGATGACTTTCCCAATACAAAAGTTCACCGGAGATGACTTTCCCAATACAAAAGTTCACCGGAGATGACTTTTCCCATACAAAAGTTCACCGGAGATGACTTTTCCCATACAAAAGTTCACCGGAGATGACTTTTCCAATATAAAAGTTCACCGGAGATGACTTTCCCAATACAAAAGTTCACCGGGCATGACTTTCCCAATACAAAAGTTCACCGGAGATGACTTTTCCCATACAAAAGTTCACCGGAGATGACTTTTCCCATACAAAAGTTCACCGGAGATGACTTTTCCCATACAAAAGTTCACCGGAGATGACTTTCCCAATACAAAAGTTCACCGGAGATGACTTTCCCAATACAAAAGTTCACCGGAGATGACTTTCCCAATATAAAAGTTCACCGGGCATGACTTTCCCAATACAAAAGTTCACCGGGCATGACTTTCCCAATACAAAAGTTCACCGGAGATGACTTTTCCCATACAAAAGTTCACCGGAGATGACTTTCCCAATACAAAAGTTCACCGGAGATGACTTTTCCCCATACAAAAGTTCCCCGGAGATGACTTTCCCAATACAAAAGTTCACCGGAGATGACTTTCCCAATACAAAAGTTCACCGGAGATGACTTTTCCCATACAAAAGTTCACCGGAGATGACTTTCCCAATACAAAAGTTCACCGGAGATGACTTTCCCAATACAAAAGTTCACCGGAGATGACTTTCCCAATACAAAAGTTCACCGGGCATGACTTTCCCAATACAAAAGTTCACCGGAGATGACTTTTCCCATACAAAAAGTTCACCGGGGCATGACTTTCCCAATATAAAAGTTCACCGGAGATGACTTTCCCAATACAAAAGTTCACCGGAGATGACTTTTCCCATACAAAAGTTCACCGGAGATGACTTTTCCCATACAAAAGTTCACCGGAGATGACTTTTCCCATACAAAAGTTCACCGGAGATGACCTTTCTCATACAAAAGTTCACCGGAGATGACTTTTCCCATACAAAAGTTCACCGGAGATGACTTTTCCCATACAAAAGTTCACCGGAGATGACTTTCCCAATACAAAAGTTCACCGGAGATGACTTTCCCAATACAAAAGTTCACCGGAGATGACTTTTCCCATACAAAAGTTCACCGGAGATGACTTTCCCAATACAAAAGTTCACCGGAGATGACTTTCCCAATACAAAAGTTCACCGGAGATGACTTTTCCCATACAAAAGTTCACCGGAGATGACTTTCCCAATACAAAAGTTCACCGGAGATGACTTTCCCAATACAAAGTTCACCGGAGATGACTTTTCCCATACAAAAGTTCACCGGAGATGACTTTCCCAATACAAAAGTTCACCGGAGATGACTTTTCCCATACAAAAGTTCACCGGAGATGACTTTCCCAATACAAAAGTTCACCGGAGATGACTTTCCCAATACAAAAGTTCACCGGAGATGACTTTTCCCATACAAAAGTTCACCGGGCATGACTTTCCCAATACAAAAGTTCACCGGAGATGACTTTCCCAATACAAAAGTTCACCGGATATGACTTTTCCCATACAAAAGTTCACCGGAGATGACTTTCCCAATACAAAAGTTCACCGGAGATGACTTTCCCAATACAAAAGTTCACCGGAGATGACTTTTCCCATACAAAAGTTCACCGGGCATGACTTTCCCAATACAAAAGTTCACCAGAGATGACTTTTCCCATACAAAAGTTCACCGGAGATGACTTTCCCAATACAAAAGTTCACCGGAGATGACTTTCCCAATACAAAAGTTCACCGGAGATGACTTTTCCCATACAAAAGTTCACCGGGCATGACTTTCCCAATACAAAAGTTCACCGGACACGACTTTCCCAATACAAAAGTTCACCGGGCATGACTTTCCCAATACAAAAGTTCACCGGAGATGACTTTCCCAATACAAAAGTTCACCGGAGATGACTTTCCCAATACAAAAGTTCACCGGAGATGACTTTTCCCATACAAAAGTTCACCGGAGATGACTTTCCCAATACAAAAGTTCACCGGAGATGACTTTCCCAATATAAAAGTTCACCGGGCATGACTTTCCCAATACAAAAGTTCACCGGGCATGACTTTCCCAATACAAAAGTTCACCGGAGATGACTTTTCCCATACAAAAGTTCACCGGAGATGACTTTCCCAATACAAAAGTTCACCGGAGATGACTTTTCCCATACAAAAGTTCACCGGAGATGACTTTCCCAATACAAAAGTTCACCGGAGATGATTTTCCCAATACAAAAGTTCACCGGAGATGACTTTTCCCATACAAAAGTTCACCGGAGATGACTTTCCCAATACAAAAGTTCACCGGAGATGACTTTCCCAATACAAAAGTTCACCGGAGATGACTTTTCCCATACAAAAGTTCACCGGGCATGACTTTCCCAATACAAAAGTTCACCAGAGATGACTTTTCCCATACAAAAGTTCACCGGAGATGACTTTCCCAATACAAAAGTTCACCGGAGATGACTTTCCCAATACAAAAGTTCACCGGAGATGACTTTTCCCATACAAAAGTTCACCGGGCATGACTTTCCCAATACAAAAGTTCACCGGACACGACTTTCCCAATACAAAAGTTCACCGGGCATGACTTTCCCAATACAAAAGTTCACCGGAGATGACTTTCCCAATACAAAAGTTCACCGCAGATGACTTTTCCCATACAAAAGTTCACCGGGCATGACTTTCCCAATACAAAAGTTCACCGGGCACGACTTTCCCAATACAAAAGTTCACCGGAGATGACTTTTCCCATACAAAAGTTCACCGGAGATGACTTTCCCAATACAAAAGTTCACCGGAGATGACTTTCCCAATACAAAAGTTCACCGGAGATGACTTTTCCCATACAAAAGTTCACCGGAGATGACTTTCCCAATACAAAAGTTCACCGGAGATGACTTTTCCCATACAAAAGTTCACCGGAGATGACTTTCCCAATACAAAAGTTCACCGGAGATGACTTTCCCAATACAAAAGTTCACCGGAGATGACTTTCCCAATACAAAAGTTCACCGGAGATGACTTTTCCCATACAAAAGTTAACCGGAGATGACTTTCCCAATACAAAAGTTCACCGGAGATGACTTTCCCAATATAAAAGTTCACCGGGCATGACTTTCCCAATACAAAAGTTCACCGGGCATGACTTTCCTAATACAAAAGTTCACCGGAGATGACTTTTCCCATACAAAAGTTCACCGGAGATGACTTTCCCAATACAAAAGTTCACCGGAGATGACTTTCCCAATACAAAAGTTCACCGGAGATGACTTTTCCCATACAAAAGTTCACCGGGCATGACTTTCCCAATACAAAAGTTCACCGGAGATGACTTTTCCCATACAAAAGTTCACCGGAGATGACTTTCCCAATACAAAAGTTCACCGGAGATGACTTTCCTAATACAAAAGTTTACCGGAGATGACTTTTCCCATACAAAAGTTCACCGGGCATGACTTTCCCAATACAAAAGTTCACCGGGCACGACTTTCCCAATACAAAAGTTCACCGGGCATGACTTTCCCAATACAAAAGTTCACCGGAGATGACTTTCCCAATACAAAAGTTCACCGGAGATGACTTTCCCAATACAAAAGTTCACCGGAGATGACTTTTCCCATACAAAAGTTCACCGGAGATGACTTTCCCAATACAAAAGTTCACCGGAGATGACTTTCCCAATATAAAAGTTCACCGGGCATGACTTTCCCAATACAAAAGTTCACCGGGCATGACTTTCCCAATACAAAAGTTCGCCGGAGATGACTTTTCCCATACAAAAGTTCACCGGAGATGACTTTCCCAATACAAAAGTTCACCGGAGATGACTTTTCCCATACAAAAGTTCACCGGAGATGACTTTCCCAATACAAAAGTTCACCGGAGATGACTTTCCCAATACAAAAGTTCACCGCAGATGACTTTTCCCATACAAAAGTTCACCGGAGATGACTTTCCCAATACAAAAGTTCACCGGAGATGACTTTCCCAATACAAAAGTTCACCGGAGATGACTTTCCCAATACAAAAGTTCACCGGGCATGACTTTCCCAATACAAAAGTTCACCGGAGATGACTTTTCCCATACAAAAGTTCACCGGGCATGACTTTCCCAATACAAAAGTTCACCGGGCACGACTTTCCCAATACAAAAGTTCACCGGAGATGACTTTTCCCATACAAAAGTTCACCGGAGATGACTTTCCCAATACAAAAGTTCACCGGAGATGACTTTCCCAATACAAAAGTTCAGCGGAGATGACTTTTCCCATACAAAAGTTCACCGGAGATGACTTTCCCAATACAAAAGTTCACCGGAGATGACTTTTCCCATACAAAAGTTCACCGGAGATGACTTTCCCAATACAAAAGTTCACCGGAGATGACTTTCCCAATACAAAAGTTCACCGGAGATGACTTTCCCAATACAAAAGTTCACCGGAGATGACTTTTCCCATACAAAAGTTAACCGGAGATGACTTTCCCAATACAAAAGTTCACCGGAGATGACTTTCCCAATATAAAAGTTCACCGGGCATGACTTTCCCAATACAAAAGTTCACCGGGCATGACTTTCCCAATACAAAAGTTCACCGGAGATGACTTTTCCCATACAAAAGTTCACCGGAGATGACTTTCCCAATACAAAAGTTCACCGGAGATGACTTTTCCCATACAAAAGTTCACCGGAGATGACTTTCCCAATACAAAAGTTCACCGGAGATGACTTTCCCAATACAAAAGTTCACCGGAGATGACTTTTCCCATACAAAAGTTCACCGGAGATGACTTTCCCAATACAAAAGTTCACCGGAGATGACTTTCCCAATACAAAAGTTCACCGGAGATGACTTTCCCAATACAAAAGTTCACCGGGCATGACTTTCCCAATACAAAAGTTCACCGGAGATGACTTTTCCCATACAAAAGTTCACCGGCATGACTTTTCCCAATACAAAAGTTCACCGGAGATGACTTTCCCAATACAAAAGTTCACCGGAGATGACTTTTCCCATAAAAAAGTTCACCGGAGATGACTTTCCCAATACAAAAGTTCACCGGAGATGACTTTCCCAATACAAAAGTTCACCGGAGATGACTTTTCCCATACAAAAGTTCACCGGAGATGACTTTTCCCATACAAAAGTTCACCGGAGATGACTTTTCCCATACAAAAGTTCACCGGAGATGACTTTTCCCATACAAAAGTTCACCGGAGATGACTTTTCCCATACACAAGTTCACCGGAGATGACTTTCCCAATATAAAAGTTCACCGGGCATGACTTTCCCAATACAAAAGTTCACCGGGCATGACTTTCCCAATACAAAAGTTCACCGGAGATGACTTTCCCAATACAAAAGTTCACCGGAGATGACTTTTCCCATACAAAAGTTCACCGGAGATGACTTTTCCCATACAAAAGTTCACCGGAGATGACTTTCCCAATACAAAAGTTCACCGGAGATGACTTTCCCAATACAAAAGTTCACCGGAGATGACTTTCCCAATATAAAAGTTCACCGGGCATGACTTTCCCAATACAAAAGTTCACCGGAGATGACTTTCCCAATACAAAAGTTCACCGGAGATGACTTTCCCAATATAAAAGTTCACCGGGCATGACTTTCCCAATACAAAAGTTCACCGGGCATGACTTTCCCAATACAAAAGTTCACCGGAGATGACTTTTCCCATACAAAAGTTCACCGGAGATGACTTTCCCAATACAAAAGTTCACCGGAGATGACTTTTCCCATACAAAAGTTCACCGGAGATGACTTTCCCAATACAAAAGTTCACCGGAGATGACTTTCCCAATACAAAAGTTCACCGTAGATGACTTTTCCCATACAAAAGTTCACCGGAGATGACTTTCCCAATACAAAAGTTCACCGGAGATGACTTTCCCAATACAAAAGTTCACCGGAGATGACTTTTCCCATACAAAAGTTCACCGGAGATGACTTTCCCAATACAAAAGTTCACCGGAGATGACTTTTCCCATACAAAAGTTCACCGGAGATGACTTTCCCAATACAAAAGTTCACCGGAGATGACTTTTCCCATACAAAAGTTCACCGGAGATGACTTTCCCAATACAAAAGTTCACCGGAGATGACTTTTCCCATACAAAAGTTCACCGGGCATGACTTTCCCAATACAAAAGTTCACCGGGCATGACTTTCCCAATACAAAAGTTCACCGGGCATGACTTTCCCAATACAAAAGTTCACCGGGCACGACTTTCCCAATACAAAAGTTCACCGGGCATGACTTTCCCAATACAAAAGTTCACCGGGCATGACTTTCCCAATACAAAAGTTCACCGGGCATGACTTTCCCAATACAAAAGTTCACCGGAGATGACTTTTCCCATACAAAAGTTCACCGGAGATGACTTTCCCAATACAAAAGTTCACCGGAGATGACTTTTCCCATACAAAAGTTCACCGGAGATGACTTTCCCAATACAAAAGTTCACCGGAGATGTCTTTCCCAATACAAAAGTTCACCGGAGATGACTTTTCCCATACAAAAGTTCACCGGAGATGACTTTCCCAATACAAAAGTTCACCGGAGATGACTTTTCCCATACAAAAGTCCAAGACTGACTTTTCCCATACAAAAGTTCACCGGAGATGACTTTCCCAATACAAAAGTTCACCGGAGATGACTTTCCCAATACAAAAGTTCACCGGAGATGACTTTTCCCATACAAAAGTTCACCGGAGATGACTTTCCCAATACAAAAGTTCACCGGAGATGACTTTCCCAATACAAAAGTTCACCGGAGATGACTTTTTCCCAATACAAAAGTTCACCGGAGATGACTTTCCCAATACAAAAGTTCACCGGAGATGACTTTTCCCATACAAAAGTTCACCGGAGATGACTTTCCCAATACAAAAGTTCACCGGAGATGACTTTTCCCATACAAAAGTTCACCGGGCATGACTTTCCCAATACAAAAGTTCACCGGAGATGACTTTTCCCATACAAAAGTTCACCGGAGATGACTTTCCCAATACAAAAGTTCACCGGAGATGACTTTCCCAATACAAAAGTTCACCGGAGATGACTTTCCCAATACAAAAGTTCACCGGAGATGACTTTTCCCATACAAAAGTTCACCGGAGATGACTTTCCCAATACAAAAGTTCACCGGAGATGACTTTTCCCATACAAAAGTTCACCGGAGATGACTTTCCCAATACAAAAGTTCACCGGAGATGACTTTCCCAATACAAAAGTTCACCGGAGATGACTTTCCCAATACAAAAGTTCACCGGAGATGACTTTTTCCATACAATATAAAAGTTCACCGGGCATGACTTTCCCAATACAAAAGTTCACCGGGCACGACTTTCCCAATA
Source organism: Musca autumnalis (assembly GCF_047663935.1). Taxonomy (NCBI): domain Eukaryota; kingdom Metazoa; phylum Arthropoda; class Insecta; order Diptera; family Muscidae; genus Musca; species Musca autumnalis. The sequence continues at coordinate 45,907 of NW_027412165.1, read as the reverse complement.
CAAAAGTTCACCGGAGATGACTTTTCCCATACAAAAGTTCACCGGGCATGACTTTCCCAATACAAAAGTTCACCGGGCATGACTTTCCCAATACAAAAGTTCACCGGGCATGACTTTCCCAATACAAAAGTTCACCGGGCACGACTTTCCCAATACAAAAGTTCACCGGGCATGACTTTCCCAATACAAAAGTTCACCGGGCATGACTTTCCCAATACAAAAGTTCACCGGGCATGACTTTCCCAATACAAAAGTTCACCGGAGATGACTTTTCCCATACAAAAGTTCACCGGAGATGACTTTCCCAATACAAAAGTTCACCGGAGATGACTTTTCCCATACAAAAGTTCAACGGAGATGACTTTCCCAATACAAAAGTTCACCGGAGATGACTTTCCCAATACAAAAGTTCACCGGAGATGACTTTTCCCATACAAAAGTTCAACGGAGATGACTTTCCCAATACAAAAGTTCACCGGAGATGACTTTTCCATACAAAAGTTCACCGGAGATGACTTTCCCAATACAAAAGTTCACCGGAGATGACTTTCCCAATACAAAAGTTCACCGGAGATGACTTTTCCCATACAAAAGTTCACCGGAGATGACTTTCCCAATACAAAAGTTCACCGGAGATGACTTTCCCAATACAAAAGTTCACCGGAGATGACTTTCCCAATACAAAAGTTCACCGGAGATGACTTTTCCCATACAAAAGTTCACCGGGCATGACTTTCCCAATACAAAAAGTTCACCGGAGATGACTTTTCCCATACAAAAGTTCACCGGGCATGACTTTTCCCAATACAAAAGTTCACCGGAGATGACTTTCCCAATACAAAAGTTCACCGGAGATGACTTTTCCCATAAAAAGTTCACCGGAGATGACTTTCCCAATACAAAAGTTCACCGGAGATGACTTTCCCAATACAAAAGTTCACCGGAGATGACTTTTCCCATACAAAAGTTCACCGGAGATGACTTTTCCCATACAAAAGTTCACCGGAGATGACTTTTCCCATACAAAAGTTCACCGGAGATGACTTTTCCCATACAAAAGTTCACCGGAGATGACTTTTCCCATACACAAGTTCACCGGAGATGACTTTCCCAATATAAAAGTTCACCGGGCATGACTTTCCCAATACAAAAGTTCACCGGGCATGACTTTCCCAATACAAAAGTTCACCGGAGATGACTTTCCCAATACAAAAGTTCACCGGAGATGACTTTTCCCATACAAAAGTTCACCGGAGATGACTTTTCCCATACAAAAGTTCACCGGAGATGACTTTCCCAATACAAAAGTTCACCGGAGATGACTTTCCCAATACAAAAGTTCACCGGAGATGACTTTCCCAATATAAAAGTTCACCGGGCATGACTTTCCCAATACAAAAGTTCACCGGAGATGACTTTCCCAATACAAAAGTTCACCGGAGATGACTTTCCCAATATAAAAGTTCACCGGGCATGACTTTCCCAATACAAAAGTTCACCGGGCATGACTTTCCCAATACAAAAGTTCACCGGAGATGACTTTTCCCATACAAAAGTTCACCGGAGATGACTTTCCCAATACAAAAGTTCACCGGAGATGACTTTTCCCATACAAAAGTTCACCGGAGATGACTTTCCCAATACAAAAGTTCACCGGAGATGACTTTCCCAATACAAAAGTTCACCGTAGATGACTTTTCCCATACAAAAGTTCACCGGAGATGACTTTCCCAATACAAAAGTTCACCGGAGATGACTTTCCCAATACAAAAGTTCACCGGAGATGACTTTTCCCATACAAAAGTTCACCGGAGATGACTTTCCCAATACAAAAGTTCACCGGAGATGACTTTTCCCATACAAAAGTTCACCGGAGATGACTTTCCCAATACAAAAGTTCACCGGAGATGACTTTTCCCATACAAAAGTTCACCGGAGATGACTTTCCCAATACAAAAGTTCACCGGAGATGACTTTTCCCATACAAAAGTTCACCGGGCATGACTTTCCCAATACAAAAGTTCACCGGGCATGACTTTCCCAATACAAAAGTTCACCGGGCATGACTTTCCCAATACAAAAGTTCACCGGGCACGACTTTCCCAATACAAAAGTTCACCGGGCATGACTTTCCCAATACAAAAGTTCACCGGGCATGACTTTCCCAATACAAAAGTTCACCGGGCATGACTTTCCCAATACAAAAGTTCACCGGAGATGACTTTTCCCATACAAAAGTTCACCGGAGATGACTTTCCCAATACAAAAGTTCACCGGAGATGACTTTTCCCATACAAAAGTTCACCGGAGATGACTTTCCCAATACAAAAGTTCACCGGAGATGTCTTTCCCAATACAAAAGTTCACCGGAGATGACTTTTCCCATACAAAAGTTCACCGGAGATGACTTTCCCAATACAAAAGTTCACCGGAGATGACTTTTCCCATACAAAAGTTCACCGGAGATGACTTTTCCCATACAAAAGTTCACCGGAGATGACTTTCCCAATACAAAAGTTCACCGGAGATGACTTTCCCAATACAAAAGTTCACCGGAGATGACTTTTCCCATACAAAAGTTCACCGGAGATGACTTTCCCAATACAAAAGTTCACCGGAGATGACTTTCCCAATACAAAAGTTCACCGGAGATGACTTTTCCCAATACAAAAGTTCACCGGAGATGACTTTCCCAATACAAAAGTTCACCGGAGATGACTTTTCCCATACAAAAGTTCACCGGAGATGACTTTCCCAATACAAAAGTTCACCGGAGATGACTTTTCCCATACAAAAGTTCACCGGGCATGACTTTCCCAATACAAAAGTTCACCGGAGATGACTTTTCCCATACAAAAGTTCACCGGAGATGACTTTCCCAATACAAAAGTTCACCGGAGATGACTTTCCCAATACAAAAGTTCACCGGAGATGACTTTCCCAATACAAAAGTTCACCGGAGATGACTTTTCCCATACAAAAGTTCACCGGAGATGACTTTCCCAATACAAAAGTTCACCGGAGATGACTTTTCCCATACAAAAGTTCACCGGAGATGACTTTCCCAATACAAAAGTTCACCGGAGATGACTTTCCCAATACAAAAGTTCACCGGAGATGACTTTCCCAATACAAAAGTTCACCGGAGATGACTTTTTCCATACAATATAAAAGTTCACCGGGCATGACTTTCCCAATACAAAAGTTCACCGGGCACGACTTTCCCAATACAAAAGTTCACCGGAGATGACTTTTCCCATACAAAAGTTCACCGGGCATGACTTTCCCAATACAAAAGTTCACCGGGCATGACTTTCCCAATACAAAAGTTCACCGGGCATGACTTTCCCAATACAAAAGTTCACCGGGCACGACTTTCCCAATACAAAAGTTCACCGGGCATGACTTTCCCAATACAAAAGTTCACCGGGCATGACTTTCCCAATACAAAAGTTCACCGGGCATGACTTTCCCAATACAAAAGTTCACCGGAGATGACTTTTCCCATACAAAAGTTCACCGGAGATGACTTTCCCAATACAAAAGTTCACCGGAGATGACTTTTCCCATACAAAAGTTCAACGGAGATGACTTTCCCAATACAAAAGTTCACCGGAGATGACTTTCCCAATACAAAAGTTCACCGGAGATGACTTTTCCCATACAAAAGTTCAACGGAGATGACTTTCCCAATACAAAAGTTCACCGGAGATGACTTTTCCCATACAAAAGTTCACCGGAGATGACTTTCCCAATACAAAAGTTCACCGGAGATGACTTTCCCAATACAAAAGTTCACCGGAGATGACTTTTCCCATACAAAAGTTCACCGGAGATGACTTTCCCAATACAAAAGTTCACCGGAGATGACTTTCCCAATACAAAAGTTCACCGGAGATGACTTTCCCAATACAAAAGTTCACCGGAGATGACTTTTCCCATACAAAAGTTCACCGGAGATGACTTTCCCAATACAAAAGTTCACCGGAGATGACTTTTCCCATACAAAAGTTCACCGGAGATGACTTTCCCAATACAAAAGTTCACCGGAGATGACTTTCCCAATACAAAAGTTCACCGGAGATGACTTTCCCAATACAAAAGTTCACCGGAGATGACTTTTCCCATACAAAAGTTCACCGGAGATGACTTTTCCCATACAAAAGTTCACCGGGCATGACTTTCCCAATACAAAAGTTCACCGGGCATGACTTTCCCAATACAAAAGTTCACCGGGCATGACTTTCCCAATACAAAAGTTCACCGGGCATGACTTTCCCAATACAAAAGTTCACCGGAGATGACTTTTCCCATACAAAAGTTCACCGGAGATGACTTTCCCAATACAAAAGTTCACCGGAGATGACTTTCCCAATATAAAAGTTCACCGGGCATGACTTTCCCAATACAAAAGTTCACCGGGCACGACTTTCCCAATACAAAAGTTCACCGGAGATGACTTTCCCAATATAAAAGTTCACCGGGCATGACTTTCCCAATACAAAAGTTCACCGGGCACGACTTTCCCAATACAAAAGTTCACCGGAGATGACTTTTCCCATACAAAAGTTCACCGGGCATGACTTTCCCAATACAAAAGTTCACCGGGCATGACTTTCCCAATACAAAAGTTCACCGGGCATGACTTTCCCAATACAAAAGTTCACCGGGCACGACTTTCCCAATACAAAAGTTCACCGGGCATGACTTTCCCAATACAAAAGTTCACCGGGCATGACTTTCCCAATACAAAAGTTCACCGGGCATGACTTTCCCAATACAAAAGTTCACCGGAGATGACTTTTCCCATACAAAAGTTCACCGGAGATGACTTTCCCAATACAAAAGTTCACCGGAGATGACTTTTCCCATACAAAAGTTCAACGGAGATGACTTTCCCAATACAAAAGTTCACCGGAGATGACTTTTCCCATACAAAAGTTCAACGGAGATGACTTTCCCAATACAAAAGTTCACCGGAGATGACTTTTCCCATACAAAAGTTCACCGGAGATGACTTTCCAAATACAAAAGTTCACCGGAGATGACTTTCCCAATACAAAAGTTCACCGGAGATGACTTTTCCCATACAAAAGTTCACCGGAGATGACTTTCCCAATACAAAAGTTCACCGGAGATGACTTTCCCAATACAAAAGTTCACCGGAGATGACTTTTCCCATACAAAAGTTCACCGGAGATGACTTTCCCAATACAAAAGTTCACCGGAGATGACTTTTCCCATACAAAAGTTCACCGGAGATGACTTTCCCATTACAAAAGTTCACCGGGCATGACTTTCCCAATACAAAAGATCACCGGGCATGACTTTCCCAATACAAAAGTTCACCGGGCATGACTTTCCCAATACAAAAGTTCACCGGGCACGACTTTCCCAATACAAAAGTTCACCGGGCATGACTTTCCCAATACAAAAGTTCACCGGGCATGACTTTCCCAATACAAAAGTTCACCGGGCATGACTTTCCCAATACAAAAGTTCACCGGAGATGACTTTTCCCATACAAAAGTTCACCGGAGATGACTTTCCCAATACAAAAGTTCACCGGAGATGACTTTCCCAATACAAAAGTTCACCGGAGATGACTTTCCCAATACAAAAGTTCACCGGAGATGACTTTTCCCATACAAAAGTTCAACGGAGATGACTTTCCCAATACAAAAGTTCACCGGAGATGACTTTTCCCATACAAAAGTTCACCGGAGATGACTTTCCAAATACAAAAGTTCACCGGAGATGACTTTCCCAATACAAAAGTTCACCGGAGATGACTTTTCCCATACAAAAGTTCACCGGAGATGACTTTCCCAATACAAAAGTTCACCGGAGATGACTTTCCCAATACAAAAGTTCACCGGAGATGACTTTTCCCATACAAAAGTTCACCGGAGATGACTTTCCCAATACAAAAGTTCACCGGAGATGACTTTTCCCATACAAAAGTTCACCGGAGATGACTTTCCCATTACAAAAGTTCACCGGAGATGACTTTTCCCATACAAAAGTTCACCGGAGATGACTTTCCCAATACAAAAGTTCACCGGAGATGACTTTTTCCATACAAAAGTTCACCGGGCATGACTTTCCCAATACAAAAGTTCACCGGGCATGACTTTCCCAATACAAAAGTTCACCGGGCATGACTTTCCCAATACAAAAGTTCACCGGGCACGACTTTCCCAATACAAAAGTTCACCGGGCATGACTTTCCCAATACAAAAGTTCACCGGGCATGACTTTCCCAATACAAAAGTTCACGGGCATGACTTTCCCATACAAAAGTTCACCGGAGATGACTTTTCCCATACAAAAGTTCACCGGAGATGACTTTCCCAATACAAAAGTTCACCGGAGATGACTTTTCCCATACAAAAGTTCACCGGAGATGACTTTCCCAATACAAAAGTTCACCGGAGATGTCTTTCCCAATACAAAAGTTCACCGGAGATGACTTTTCCCATACAAAAGTTCACCGGAGATGACTTTCCCAATACAAAAGTTCACCGGAGATGACTTTTTCCCATACAAAAGTTCACCGGAGATGACTTTTCCCATACAAAAGTTCACCGGAGATGACTTTCCCAATACAAAAGTTCACCGGAGATGACTTTCCCAATACAAAAGTTCACCGGAGATGACTTTTCCCATACAAAAGTTCACCGGAGATGACTTTCCCAATACAAAAGTTCACCGGAGATGACTTTCCCAATACAAAAGTTCACCGGAGATGACTTTTCCCAATACAAAAGTTCACCGGAGATGACTTTCCCAATACAAAAGTTCACCGGAGATGACTTTTCCCATACAAAAGTTCACCGGAGATGACTTTCCCAATACAAAAGTTCACCGGAGATGACTTTTCCCATACAAAAGTTCACCGGGCATGACTTTCCCAATGCAAAAGTTCACCGGAGATGACTTTTCCCATACAAAAGTTCACCGGAGATGACTTTCCCAATACAAAAGTTCACCGGAGATGACTTTCCCAATACAAATTTCACCGGAGATGACTTTCCCAATACAAAAGTTCACCGGAGATGACTTTTCCCATACAAAAGTTCACCGGAGATGACTTTCCCAATACAAAAGTTCACCGGAGATGACTTTCCCAATACAAAAGTTCACCGGAGATGACTTTCCCATACAAAAGTTCACCGGAGATGACTTTCCCAATACAAAAGTTCACCGGAGATGACTTTTCCCCATACAAAAGTTCACCGGAGATGACTTTCCCAATACAAAAGTTCACCGGAGGTGACTTTTCCCATACAAAAGTTCACCGGAGATGACTTTCCCAATACAAAAGTTCACCGGAGATGACTTTCCCAATACAAAAGTTCACCGGAGATGACTTTCCAATACAAAAGTTCACCGGAGATGACTTTCCCAATACAAAAGTTCACCGGGCATGACTTTCCCAATACAAAAGTTCACCGGAGATGACGTTTCCCATACAAAAGTTCACCGGAGATGACTTTCCCAATACAAAAGTTCACCGGAGATGACTTTCCCAATACAAAAGTTCACCGGAGATGACTTTTCCCATACAAAAGTTCACCGGAGATGACTTTCCCAATACAAAAGTTCACCGGAGATGACTTTTCCTATACAAAAGTTCACCGGAGATGACTTTCCCAATACAAAAGTTCACCGGAGATGACTTTCCCAATACAAAAGTTCACCGGAGATGACTTTCCCAATTCAAAAGTTCACCGGAGATGACTTTTCCCATACAAAAGTTCACCGGGCATGACTTTCCCAATATAAAATTTCACCGGAGATGACTTTCCCAATACAAAAGTTCACCGGAGATGACTTTCCCAATATAAAAGTTCACCGGGCATGACTTTCCCAATACAAAAGTTCACCGGGCATGACTTTCCCAATACAAAAGTTCACCGGAGATGACTTTCCCAATACAAAAGTTCACCGGAGATGACTTTTCCCATACAAAGTTCACCGGAGATGACTTTTCCCATACAAAAGTTCACCGGAGATGACTTTCCCAATACAAAAGTTCACCGGGCTTGACTTTCCCAATACAAAAGTCACCGGAGATGACTTTTCCCATACAAAAGTTCACCGGAGATGACTTTCCCAATACAAAAGTTCACCGGAGATGACTTTTCCCATACAAAGTTTCACCGGAGATGACTTTTCCCATACAAAAGTTCACCGGAGATGACTTTCCCAATACAAAAGTTCACCGGAGATGACTTTCCCAATACAAAAGTTCACCGGAGATGACTTTCCCAATATAAAAGTTCACCGGGCATGACTTTCCCAATACAAAAGTTTACCGGGCATGACTTTCCCAATATAAAAGTTCACCGGAGATGACTTTTCCCATACAAAAGTTCACCGGAGATGACTTTCCCAATACAAAAGTTCACCGGAGATGACTTTTCCCATACAAAAGTTCACCGGAGATGACTTTCCCAATACAAAAGTTCACCGGAGATGACTTTCCCCAATTCAAAAGTTCACCGGAGATGACTTTTCCCATACAAAAGTTCACCGGGCATGACTTTCCCAATACAAAAGTTCACCGGAGATGACTTTCCCAATACAAAAGTTCACCGGAGATGACTTTCCCAATATAAAAGTTCACCGGGCATGACTTTCCCAATACAAAAGTTCACCGGGCATGACTTTCCCAATACAAAAGTTCACCGGAGATGACTTTCCCAATACAAAAGTTCACCGGAGATGACTTTTCCCATACAAAAGTTCACCGGAGATGACTTTTCCCATACAAAAGTTCACCGGAGATGACTTTCCCAATACAAAAGTTCACCGGGCTTGACTTTCCCAATACAAAAGTTCACCGGAGATGACTTTTCCCATACAAAAGTTCACCGGAGATGACTTTCCCAATACAAAAGTTCACCGGAGATGACTTTTCCCATACAAAAGTTCACCGGAGATGACTTTTCCCATACAAAAGTTCACCGGAGATGACTTTCCCAATACAAAAGTTCACCGGAGATGACTTTCCCAATACAAAAGTTCACCGGAGATGACTTTCCCAATATAAAAGTTCACCGGGCATGACTTTCCCAATACAAAAGTTTACCGGGCATGACTTTCCCAATATAAAAGTTCACCGGAGATGACTTTTCCCATACAAAAGTTCACCGGAGATGACTTTCCCAATACAAAAGTTCACCGGAGATGACTTTTCCCATACAAAAGTTCACCGGAGATGACTTTCCCAATACAAAAGTTCACCGGAGATGACTTTTCCCATACAAAAGTTCACCGGGCATGACTTTCCCAATACAAAAGTTCACCGGGCACGACTTTCCCAATACAAAAGTTCACCGGGCATGACTTTCCAAATACAAAAGTTCACCGGAGATGACTTTCCCAATACAAAAGTTCACCGGAGATGACTTTCCCAATACAAAAGTTCACCGGAGATGACTTTTCCCATACAAAAGTTCACCGGAGATGACTTTCCCAATACAAAAGTTCACCGGAGATGACTTTCCCAATATAAAAGTTCACCGGGCATGACTTTCCCAATACAAAAGTTCACCGGAGATGACTTTCCCAATACAAAAGTTCACCGGAGATGACTTTCCCAATACAAAAGTTCACCGGAGATGACTTTCCCAATACAAAAGTTCACCGGAGATGACTTTTCCTATACAAAAGTTCACCGGAGATGACTTTCCCAATACAAAAGTTCACCGGAGATGACTTTTCCCATACAAAAGTTCACCGGAGATGACTTTTCCCATACAAAAGTTCACCGGAGATGACTTTCCCAATACAAAAGTTCACCGGAGATGACTTTCCCAATACAAAAGTTCACCGGAGATGACTTTTCCCATACAAAAGTTCACCGGAGATGACTTTCCCAATACAAAAGTTCACCGGAGATGATTTTCCCAATACAAAAGTTCACCGGAGATGACTTTTCCCATACAAAAGTTCACCGGAGATGACTTTTCCCATACAAAAGTTCACCGGAGATGACTTTCCCAATACAAAAGTTCACCGGAGATGACTTTCCCAATACAAAAGTTCACCGGAGATGACTTTCCCAATACAAAAGTTCACCGGAGATGACTTTTCCCATACAAAAGTTCACCGGAGATGACTTTCCCAATACAAAAGTTCACCGGAGATGACTTTTCCCATACAAAAGTTCACCGGAGATGACTTTTCCCATACAAAAGTTCACCGGAGATGACTTTCCCAATACAAAAGTTCACCGGAGATGACTTTTCCCATACAAAAGTTCACCGGAGATGACTTTCCCAATACAAAAGTTCACCGGAGATGACTTTCCCAATACAAAAGTTCACCGGAGATGACTTTTCCCATACAAAAGTTCACCGGAGATGACTTTCCCAATACAAAAGTTCACCGGAGATGACTTTCCCAATACAAAAGTTCACCGGAGATGACTTTCCCAATACAAAAGTTCACCGGAGATGACTTTCCCAATACAAAAGTTCACCGGAGATGACTTTCCCATACAAAAGTTCACCGGAGATGACTTTCCCAATACAAAAGTTCACCGGAGATGACTTTCCCAATACAAAAGTTCACCGGAGATGACTTTTCCCATACAAAAGTTCACCGGAGATGACTTTCCCAATACAAAAGTTCACCGGAGATGACTTTTCCCATACAAAAGTTCACCGGAGATGACTTTCCCATACAAAAGTTCACCGGAGATTACTTTCCCAATACAAAAGTTCACCGGGCATGACTTTCCCAATACAAAAGTTCACCGGAGATGACTTTCCCAATATAAAAGTTCACCGGAGATGACTTTCCCAATACAAAAGTTCACCGGGCATGACTTTCCCAATATAAAAGTTCACCGGATATGACTTTCCCAATACAAAAGTTCTCCGGAGATGACTTTCCCAATATAAAAGTTCACCGGAGATGACTTTCCCAATACAAAAGTTCACCGGAGATGACTTTTCCCATACAAAAGTTCACCGGAGATGACTTTCCCAATACAAAAGTTCACCGGAGATGACTTTCCCAATACAAAAGTTCACCGGAGATGGCTTTTCCCATACAAAAGTTCACCGGAGATGACTTTTCCCATACAAAAGTTCACCGGAGATGACTTTCCCAATACAAAAGTTCACCGGGCATGACTTTCCCAAAACAAAAGTTCACCGGGCATGACTTTCCCAATACAAAAGTTCACCGGAGATGACTTTTCCCATACAAAAGTTCACCGGAGATGACTTTCCCAATACAAAAGTTCACCGGAGATGACTTTTCCCATACAAAAGTTCACCGGAGATGACTTTCCCAATATAAAAGTTCACCGGGCATGACTTTCCCAATATAAAAGTTCACCGGAGATGACTTTCCCAATACAAAAGTTCAACGGAGATGACTTTTCCCATACAAAAGTTCACCGGAGATGACTTTTCCCATACAAAAGTTCACCGGAGATGACTTTTCCCATACAAAAGTTCACCGGAGATGACTTTCCCAATACAAAAGTTCACCGGAGATGACTTTCCCAATACAAAAGTTCACCGGAGATGACTTTCCCAATACAAAAGTTCACCGGGCATGACTTTCCCAATACAAAAGTTCACCGGGCACGACTTTCCCAATACAAAAGTTCACCGGGCATGACTTTCCCAATACAAAAGTTCACCGGAGATGACTTTCCCAATACAAAAGTTCACCGGGCATGACTTTCCCAATACAAAAGTTCACCGGAGATGACTTTTCCCATACAAAAGTTCACCGGAGATGACTTTCCCAATACAAAAGTTCACCGGAGATGACTTTCCCAATACAAAAGTTCACCGGGCATGACTTTCCCAATACAAAAGTTCACCGGAGATGACTTTTCCCATACAAAAGTTCACCGGAGATGACTTTCCCAATACAAAAGTTCACCGGAGATGACTCTTCCCATACAAAAGTTCACCGGAGATGACTTTCCCAATACAAAAGTTCACCGGAGATGACTTTCCCAATACAAAAGTTCACCGGAGATGACTTTTCCCATACAAAAGTTCACCGGAGATGATTTTTCCCATACAAAAGTTCACCGGGCATGACTTTCCCAATACAAAAGTTCACCGGAGATGACTTTTCCCATACAAAAGTTCACCGGAGATGACTTTTCCCATACAAAAGTTCACCGGAGATGACTTTCCCAATACAAAAGTTCACCGGGCACGACTTTCCCAATACAAAAGTTCACCGGAGATGACTTTCCCAATACAAAAGTTCACCGGAGGTGACTTTTCCCATACAAAAGTTCACCGGAGATGACTTTCCCAATACAAAAGTTCACCGGAGATGACTTTCCCAATACAAAAGTTCACCGGAGATGACTTTCCCAATACAAAAGTTCACCGGAGATGACTTTCCCAATACAAAAGTTCACCGGGCATGACTTTCCCAATACAAAAGTTCACCGGAGATGACTTTCCCAATACAAAAGTTCACCGGAGATGACTTTCCCAATACAAAAGTTCACCGGAGATGACTTTCCCAATACAAAAGTTCACCGGAGATGACTTTTCCCATACAAAAGTTCACCGGAGATGACTTTCCCAATATAAAAGTTCACCGGGCATGACTTTCCCAATACAAAAGTTCACCGGAGATGATTTTCCCATACAAAAGTTCACCGGAGATGACTTTCCCAATACAAAAGTTCACCGGAGATGACTTTTCCCATACAAAAGTTCACCGGAGATGACTTTCCCAAAACAAAAGTTCACCGGAGATGACTTTTCCCATACAAAAGTTCACCGGAGATGACTTTCCCAATACAAAAGTTCACCGGAGTTGACTTTCCCAATACAAAAGTTCACCGGAGATGACTTTCCCAATACAAAAGTTCACCGGGCATGACTTTCCCAATACAAAAGTTCACCGGGCACGACTTTCCCAATACAAAAGTTCACCGGGCATGACTTTTCCCATACAAAAGTTCACCGGAGATGACTTTTCCCATACAAAAGTTCACCGGAGATGACTTTCCCAATACAAAAGTTCACCGGAGATGACTTTTCCCATACAAAAGTTCACCGGAGATGACTTTCCCAATACAAAAGTTCACCGGAGATGACTTTCCCAATACAAAAGTTCACCGGGCATGACTTTCCCAATACAAAAGTTCACCGGGCATGACTTTCCCAATACAAAAGTTCACCGGGCATGACTTTCCCAATATAAAAGTTCACCGGGCATGACTTTCCCAATACAAAAGTTCACCGGGCACGACTTTCCCAATACAAAAGTTCACCGGAGATGACTTTTCCCATACAAAAGTTCACCGGAGATGACTTTCCCAATACAAAAGTTCACCGGAGATGACTTTCCAATACAAAAGTTCACCGGAGATGACTTTTCCCATACAAAAGTTCACCGGAGATGACTTTTCCCATACAAAAGTTCACCGGGCATGACTTTCCCAATACAAAAGTTCACCGGGCATGACTTTCCCAATACAAAAGTTCACCGGGCATGACTTTCCCAATACAAAAGTTCACCGGAGATGACTTTCCCAATACAAAAGTTCACCGGAGATGACTTTTCCCATACAAAAGTTCACCGGAGATGACTTTCCCAATACAAAAGTTCACCGGAGATGACTTTTCCCATACAAAAGTTCACCGGAGATGACTTTTCCCATACAAAAGTTCACCGGAGATGACTTTTCCCATACAAAAGTTCACCGGGCATGACTTTTCCCATACAAAAGTTCACCGGAGATGACTTTCCCAATACAAAAGTTCACCGGGCATGACTTTCCCAATACAAAAGTTCACCGGGCATGACTTTCCCAATATAAAAGTTCACCGGGCATGACTTTCCCAATACAAAAGTTCACCGGAGATGACTTTCCCAATACAAAAGTTCACCGGAGATGACTTTTCCCATACAAAAGTTCACCGGAGATGACTTTCCCAATACAAAAGTTCACCGGGCATGACTTTCCCAAAACAAAAGTTCACCGGGCATGACTTTCCCAATACAAAAGTTCACCGGAGATGACTTTTCCCATACAAAAGTTCACCGGAGATGACTTTTCCCATACAAAAGTTCACCGGAGATGACTTTCCCAATACAAAAGTTCACCGGAGATGACTTTTCCCAATACAAAAGTTCACCGGAGATGACTTTCCCAATACAAAAGTTCACCGGAGATGACTTTTCCCATACAAAAGTTCACCGGAGATGACTTTCCCAATACAAAAGTTCACCGGAGATGACTTTCCCAATATAAAAGTTCACCGGGCATGACTTTCCCAATACAAAAGTTCACCGGAGATGACTTTCCCAATACAAAAGTTCACCGGAGATGACTTTTCCCATACAAAAGTTCACCGGAGATGACTTTCCCAATACAAAAGTTCACCGGAGATGACTTTCCCAATATAAAAGTTCACCGGGCATGACTTTCCCAATACAAAAGTTCACCGGAGATGACTTTCCCAATACAAAAGTTCACCGGAGATGACTTTTCCCATACAAAAGTTCACCGGGCATGACTTTCCCAATACAAAAGTTCACCGGGCATGACTTTCCCAATACAAAAGTTCACCGGAGATGACTTTTCCCATACAAAAGTTCACCGGAGATGACTTTCGCAATACAAAAGTTCACCGGAGATGACTTTCCCAATACAAAAGTTCACCGGAGATGACTTTCCCAATACAAAAGTTCACCGGGCATGACTTTCCCAATACAAAAGTTCACCGGAGATGACTTTCCCAATACAAAAGTTCACCGGAGATGACTTTCCCAATACAAAAGTTCACCGGAGATGACTTTTCCCATACAAAAGTTCACCGGAGATGACTTTCCCAATACAAAAGTTCACCGGGCATGACTTTTCCCATACAAAAGTTCACCGGAGATGACTTTCCCAATACAAAAGTTCACCGGAGATGACTTTCCCAATACAAAAGTTCACCGGGCATGACTTTCCCAATACAAAAGTTCACCGGAGATGACTTTTCCCATACAAAAGTTCACCGGAGATGACTTTCCCAATACAAAAGTTCACCGGAGATGACTTTCCCAATACAAAAGTTCACCGGGCATGACTTTCCCAATACAAAAGTTCACCGGAGATGACTTTTCCCATACAAAAGTTCACCGGAGATGACTTTCCCAATACAAAAGTTCACCGGAGATGAATTTTCCCATACAAAAGTTCACCGGAGATGACTTTCCCAATACAAAAGTTCACCGGAGATGACTTTCCCAATACAAAAGTTCACCGGAGATGACTTTTCCCATACAAAAGTTCACCGGAGATGATTTTTCCCATACAAAAGTTCACCGGGCATGACTTTCCCAATACAAAAGTTCACCGGAGATGACTTTTCCCATACAAAAGTTCACCGGAGATGACTTTTCCCATACAAAAGTTCACCGGAGATGACTTTCCCAATACAAAAGTTCACCGGGCATGACTTTCCCAATACAAAAGTTCACCGGAGATGACTTTCCCAATACAAAAGTTCACCGGAGGTGACTTTCCCAATACAAAAGTTCACCGGAGATGACTTTCCCAATACAAAAGTTCACCGGAGATGACTTTCCCAATACAAAAGTTCACCGGAGATGACTTTCCCAATACAAAAGTTCACCGGGCATGACTTTCCCAATACAAAAGTTCACCGGAGATGACTTTCCCAATACAAAAGTTCACCGGAGATGACTTTCCCAATACAAAAGTTCACCGGAGATGACTTTTCCCATACAAAAGTTCACCGGAGATGACTTTCCCAATATAAAAGTTCACCGGGCATGACTTTCCCAATACAAAAGTTCACCGGAGATGATTTTCCCATACAAAAGTTCACCGGAGATGACTTTCCCAATACAAAAGTTCACCGGAGATGACTTTTCCCATACAAAAGTTCACCGGAGATGACTTTCCCAATACAAAAGTTCACCGGAGATGACTTTTCCCATACAAAAGTTCACCGGAGATGACTTTCCCAATACAAAAGTTCACCGGAGTTGACTTTCCCAATACAAAAGTTCACCGGAGATGACTTTCCCAATACAAAAGTTCACCGGGCATGACTTTCCCAATACAAAAGTTCACCGGGCACGACTTTCCCAATACAAAAGTTCACCGGGCATGACTTTTCCCATACAAAAGTTCACCGGAGATGACTTTTCCCATACAAAAGTTCACCGGAGATGACTTTCCCAATACAAAAGTTCACCGGAGATGACTTTTCCCATACAAAAGTTCACCGGAGATGACTTTCCCAATACAAAAGTTCACCGGAGATGACTTTCCCAATACAAAAGTTCACCGGGCATGACTTTTCCAATACAAAAGTTCACCGGGCATGACTTTCCCAATACAAAAGTTCACCGGGCATGACTTTCCCAATATAAAAGTTCACCGGGCATGACTTTCCCAATACAAAAGTTCACCGGGCACGACTTTCCCAATACAAAAGTTCACCGGAGATGACTTTTCCCATACAAAAGTTCACCGGAGATGACTTTCCCAATACAAAAGTTCACCGGAGATGACTTTCCCAATACAAAAGTTCACCGGAGATGACTTTTCCCATACAAAAGTTCACCGGAGATGACTTTTCCCATACAAAAGTTCACCGGGCATGACTTTCCCAATACAAAAGTTCACCGGGCATGACTTTCCCAATACAAAAGTTCACCGGGCATGACTTTCCCAATACAAAAGTTCACCGGAGATGACTTTCCCAATACAAAAGTTCACCGGAGATGACTTTTCCCATACAAAAGTTCACCGGAGATGACTTTCCCAATACAAAAGTTCACCGGAGATGACTTTTCCCATACAAAAGTTCACCGGAGATGACTTTTCCCATACAAAAGTTCACCGGAGATGACTTTTCCCATACAAAAGTTCACCGGGCATGACTTTTCCCATACAAAAGTTCACCGGAGATGACTTTCCCAATACAAAAGTTCACCGGGCATGACTTTCCCAATACAAAAGTTCACCGGGCATGACTTTCCCAATATAAAAGTTCACCGGGCATGACTTTCCCAATACAAAAGTTCACCGGAGATGACTTTCCCAATACAAAAGTTCACCGGAGATGACTTTTCCCATACAAAAGTTCACCGGAGATGACTTTCCCAATACAAAAGTTCACCGGGCATGACTTTCCCAAAACAAAAGTTCACCGGGCATGACTTTCCCAATACAAAAGTTCACCGGAGATGACTTTTCCCATACAAAAGTTCACCGGAGATGACTTTTCCCATACAAAAGTTCACCGGAGATGACTTTCCCAATACAAAAGTTCACCGGAGATGACTTTTCCCAATACAAAAGTTCACCGGAGATGACTTTCCCAATACAAAAGTTCACCGGAGATGACTTTTCCCATACAAAAGTTCACCGGAGATGACTTTCCCAATACAAAAGTTCACCGGAGATGACTTTCCCAATATAAAAGTTCACCGGGCATGACTTTCCCAATACAAAAGTTCACCGGAGATGACTTTCCCAATACAAAAGTTCACCGGAGATGACTTTTCCCATACAAAAGTTCACCGGAGATGACTTTCCCAATACAAAAGTTCACCGGAGATGACTTTCCCAATATAAAAGTTCACCGGGCATGACTTTCCCAATACAAAAGTTCACCGGAGATGACTTTCCCAATACAAAAGTTCACCGGAGATGACTTTTCCCATACAAAAGTTCACCGGGCATGACTTTCCCAATACAAAAGTTCACCGGGCATGACTTTCCCAATACAAAAGTTCACCGGAGATGACTTTTCCCATACAAAAGTTCACCGGAGATGACTTTCGCAATACAAAAGTTCACCGGAGATGACTTTCCCAATACGAAAGTTCACCGGAGATGACTTTCCCAATACAAAAGTTCACCGGGCATGACTTTCCCAATACAAAAGTTCACCGGAGATGACTTTCCCAATACAAAAGTTCACCGGAGATGACTTTCCCAATACAAAAGTTCACCGGAGATGACTTTTCCCATACAAAAGTTCACCGGAGATGACTTTCCCAATACAAAAGTTCACCGGAGATGACTTTTCCCATACAAAAGTTCACCGGAGATGACTTTCCCAATACAAAAGTTCACCGGAGATGACTTTCCCAATATAAAAGTTCACCGGGCATGACTTTCCCAATACAAAAGTTCACCGGAGATGACTTTCCCAATACAAAAGTTCACCGGAGATGACTTTTCCCATACAAAAGTTCACCGGAGATGACTTTCCCAATACAAAAGTTCACCGGAGATGACTTTCCCAATATAAAAGTTCACCGGGCATGACTTTCCCAATACAAAAGTTCACCGGAGATGACTTTCCCAATACAAAAGTTCACCGGAGATGACTTTCCCAATACAAAAGTTCACCGGAGATGACTTTCCCAATACAAAAGTTCACCGGGCATGACTTTCCCAATACAAAAGTTCACCGGGCATGACTTTCCCAATACAAAAGTTCACCGGAGATGACTTTCCCAATACAAAAGTTCACCGGAGATGACTTTCCCAATACAAGAGTTCACCGGAGATGACTTTCCCAATACAAAAGTTCACCGGGCATGACTTTCCCAATACAAAAGTTCACCGGAGATGACTTTCCCAATACAAAAGTTCACCGGGCATGACTTTCCCAATACAAAAGTTCACCGGAGATGACTTTCCCAATACAAAAGTTCACCGGAGATGACTTTCCCAATACAAAAGTTCACCGGAGATGACTTTTCCCATACAAAAGTTCACCGGAGATGACTTTCCCAATACAAAAGTTCACCGGAGATGACTTTCCCAATACAAAAGTTCACCGGGCATGACTTTCCCAATACAAAAGTTCACCGGGCATGACTTTCCCAATACAAAAGTTCACCGGGCATGACTTTCCCAATATAAAAGTTCACCGGGCATGACTTTCCCAATACAAAAGTTCACCGGGCACGACTTTCCCAATACAAAAGTTCACCGGAGATGACTTTTCCCATACAAAAGTTCACCGGAGATGACTTTCCCAATACAAAAGTTCACCGGAGATGACTTTCCCAATACAAAAGTTCACCGGAGATGACTTTTCCCATACAAAAGTTCACCGGAGATGACTTTTCCCATACAAAAGTTCACCGGGCATGACTTTCCCAATACAAAAGTTCACCGGGCATGACTTTCCCAATACAAAAGTTCACCGGGCATGACTTTCCCAATACAAAAGTTCACCGGAGATGACTTTCCCAATACAAAAGTTCACCGGAGATGACTTTTCCCATACAAAAGTTCACCGGAGATGACTTTCCCAATACAAAAGTTCACCGGAGATGACTTTTCCCATACAAAAGTTCACCGGAGATGACTTTTCCCATACAAAAGTTCACCGGAGATGACTTTTCCCATACAAAAGTTCACCGGGCATGACTTTTCCCATACAAAAGTTCACCGGAGATGACTTTCCCAATACAAAAGTTCACCGGGCATGACTTTCCCAATACAAAAGTTCACCGGGCATGACTTTCCCAATATAAAAGTTCACCGGGCATGACTTTCCCAATACAAAAGTTCACCGGAGATGACTTTCCCAATACAAAAGTTCACCGGAGATGACTTTTCCCATACAAAAGTTCACCGGAGATGACTTTCCCAATACAAAAGTTCACCGGGCATGACTTTCCCAAAACAAAAGTTCACCGGGCATGACTTTCCCAATACAAAAGTTCACCGGAGATGACTTTTCCCATACAAAAGTTCACCGGAGATGACTTTTCCAATACAAAAGTTCACCGGAGATGACTTTCCCAATACAAAAGTTCACCGGAGATGACTTTTCCCAATACAAAAGTTCACCGGAGATGACTTTCCCAATACAAAAGTTCACCGGAGATGACTTTCCCAATACAAAAGTTCACCGGGCATGACTTTCCCAATACAAAAGTTCACCGGAGATGACTTTCCCAATACAAAAGTTCACCGGAGATGACTTTCCCAATACAAAAGTTCACCGGAGATGACTTTTCCCATACAAAAGTTCACCGGGCATGACTTTCCCAATACAAAAGTTCACCGGGCATGACTTTCCCAATACAAAAGTTCACCGGAGATGACTTTTCCCATACAAAAGTTCACCGGAGATGACTTTCCCAATACAAAAGTTCACCGGGCATGACTTTCCCAATACAAAAGTTCACCGGAGATGACTTTCCCAATACAAAAGTTCACCGGAGATGACTTTCCCAATACAAAAGTTCACCGGAGATGACTTTTCCCATACAAAAGTTCACCGGAGATGACTTTCCCAATACAAAAGTTCACCGGAGATGAATTTCCCAATAAAAAAGTTCACCGGGCATGACTTTCCCAATACAAAAGTTCACCGGAGATGACTTTCCCAATACAAAAGTTCACCGGAGATGACTTTCCCAATACAAAAGTTCACCGGAGATGACTTTTCCCATACAAAAGTTCACCGGAGATGACTTTCCCAATACAAAAGTTCACCGGAGATGACTTTTCCCATACAAAAGTTCACCGGAGATGACTTTCCCAATACAAAAGTTCACCGGGCATGACTTTCCCAATACAAAAGTTCACCGGGCATGACTTTCCCAATACAAAAGTTCACCGGGCACGACTTTCCCAATACAAAAGTTCACCGGGCATGACTTTCCCAATACAAAAGTTCACCGGGCATGACTTTCCTAATACAAAAGTTCACCGGGCATGACTTTCCCAATACAAAAGTTCACCGGAGATGACTTTTCCCATACAAAAGTTCACCGGAGATGACTTTCCCAATACAAAAGTTCACCGGAGATGACTTTTCCCATACAAAAGTTCACCGGAGATGACTTTCCCAATACAAAAGTTCACCGAAGATGACTTTCCCAATACAAAAGTTCACCGGAGATGACTTTTCCCATACAAAAGTTCACCGGAGATGACTTTCCCAATACAAAAGTTCACCGGAGATGACTTTTCCCATACAAAAGTTCACCGGAGATGACTTTCCCAATACAAAAGTTCACCGGAGATGACTTTCCCAATATAAAAGTTCACCGGGCATGACTTTCCCAATACAAAAGTTCACCGGAGATGACTTTCCCAATACAAAAGTTCACCGGAGATGACTTTTCCCATACAAAAGTTCACCGGAGATGACTTTCCCAATACAAAAGTTCACCGGAGATGACTTTTCCCAATACAAAAGTTCACCGGAGATGACTTTTCCCATACAAAAGTTCACCGGAGATGACTTTCCCAATACAAAAGTTCACCGGAGATGACTTTTCCCATACAAAAGTTCACCGGAGATGACTTTCCCAATACAAAAGTTCACCGGAGATGACTTTCCCAATACAAAAGTTCACCGGAGATGACTTTTCCCATACAAAAGTTCAACGGAGATGACTTTCCCAATACAAAAGTTCACCGGAGATGACTTTTCCCATACAAAAGTTCACCGGAGATGACTTTCCCAATACAAAAGTTCACCGGAGATGGCTTTCCCATACAAAAGTTCACCGGAGATGACTTTCCCAATACAAAAGTTCACCGGAGATGACTTTCCCAATACAAAAGTTCACCGTAGATGACTTTCCCAATACAAAAGTTCACCGGAGATGACTTTCCCAATACAAAAGTTCACCGGAGATGACTTTTCCCATACAAAAGTTCACCGGAGATGACTTTCCCAATATAAAAGTTCACCGGGCATGACTTTCCCAATACAAAAGTTCACCGGAGATGACTTTTCCCATACAAGAGTTCACCGGAGATGACTTTCCCAATACTAAAGTTCACCGGAGATGACTTTTCCCATACAAAAGTTCACCGGAGATGACTTTCCCAATACAAAAGTTCACCGGAGATGACTTTTCCCATACAAAAGTTCACCGGAGATGACTTTCCCAACACAAAAGTTCACCGGAGATGACTTTCCCAATACAAAAGTTCACCGGAGATGACTTTTCCCATACAAAAGTTCACCGGAGATGACTTTTCCCATACAAAAGTTCACCGGAGATGACTTTCCCAATACAAAAGTTCACCGGAGATGACTTTCCCAATACAAAAGTTCACCGGAGATGACTTTTCCCATACAAAAGTTCACCGGAGATGACTTTCCCAATACAAAAGTTCACCGGAGATGACTTTTCCCATACAAAAGTTCACCGGAGATGACTTTCCCAATACAAAAGTTCACCGGAGATGACTTTCCCAATACAAAAGTTCACCGGGCATGACTTTCCCAATACAAAAGTTCACCGGGCATGACTTTCCCAATACAAAAGTTGACCGGGCATGACTTTCCCAATATAAAAGTTCACCGGGCATGACTTTCCCAATACAAAAGTTCACCGGGCACGACTTTCCCAATACAAAAGTTCACCGGAGATGACTTTCCCAATACAAAAGTTCACCGGGCATGACTTTCCCAATATAAAAGTTCACCGGGCATGACTTTCCCAATACAAAAGTTCACCGGAGATGACTTTTCCCATACAAAAGTTCACCGGAGATGACTTTTCCCACACAAAAGTTCACCGGGCATGACTTTCCCAATACAAAAGTTCACCGGGCATGACTTTCCCAATACAAAAGTTCACCGGAGATGACTTTCCCAATACAAAAGTTCACCGGAGATGACTTTCCCAATATAAAAGTTCACCGGGCATGACTTTCCCAATACAAAAGTTCACCGGGCACGACTTTCCCAATACAAAAGTTCACCGGAGATGACTTTCCCAATACAAAAGTTCACCGGGCATGACTTTCCCAATATAAAAGTTCACCGGGCATGACTTTCCCAATACAAAAGTTCACCGGAGATGACTTTCCCAATACAAAAGTTCACCGGAGATGACTTTCCCAATACAAAAGTTCACCGGAGATGACTTTTCCCATACAAAAGTTCACCGGAGATGACTTTTCCCATACAAAAGTTCACCGGAGATGACTTTTCCCATACAAAAGTTCACCGGGCATGACTTTTCCCATACAAAAGTTCACCGGAGATGACTTTCCCAATACAAAAGTTCACCGGAGATGACTTTTCCCATACAAAAGTTCACCGGAGATGACTTTCCCAATACAAAAGTTCACCGGAGATGACTTTTCCCATACAAAAGTTCACCGGAGATGACTTTCCCAATACAAAAGTTCACCGGAGATGACTTTCCCAATACAAAAGTTCACCGGAGATGACTTTCCCAATACAAAAGTTCACCGGAGATGACTTTCCCAATACAAAAGTTCACCGGAGATGACTTTTCCAATACAAAAGTTCACCGGAGATGACTTTCCCAATACAAAAGTTCACCGGAGATGACTTTCCCAATATAAAAGTTCACCGGGCATGACTTTCCCAATACAAAAGTTCACCGGGCATGACTTTCCCAATACAAAAGTTCACCGGAGATGACTTTCCCATACAAAAGTTCACCGGAGATGACTTTTCCCATAGAAAAGTTCACCGGAGATGACTTTCCCAATACAAAAGTTCACCGGAGATGACTTTTCCCATACAAAAGTTCACCGGAGATGACTTTCCCAATACAAAAGTTCACCGGAGATGACTTTTCCCATACAAAAGTTCACCGGAGATGACTTTTCCCATACAAAAGTTCACCGGAGATGACTTTCCCAATACAAAAGTTCACCGGAGATGACTTTCCCAATACAAAAGTTCACCGGAGATGACTTTTCCCATACAAAAGTTCACCGGAGATGACATTCCCAATACAAAAGTTCACCGGAGATGACTTTTCCCATACAAAAGTTCACCGGAGATGACTTTCCCAATACAAAAGTTCACCGGAGATGACTTTTCCCAATACAAAAGTTCACCGGAGATGACTTTTCCCATACAAAAGTTCACCGGAGATGACTTTCCCAATACAAAAGTTCACCGGAGATGACTTTTCCCATACAAAAGTTCACCGGAGATGACTTTCCCAATACAAAAGTTCACCGGAGATGACTTTTCCCATACAAAAGTTCACCGGAGATGACTTTCCCAATACAAAAGTTCACCGGAGATGACTTTTCCCATACAAAAGTTCACCGGAGATGACTTTCCCAATACAAAAGTTCACCGGAGATGACTTTTCCCATACAAAAGTTCACCGGAGATGACTTTCCCAATACAAAAGTTCACCGGAGATGACTTTCCCAATACAAAAGTTCACTGGAGATGACTTTTCCCATACAAAAGTTCACCGGAGATGACTTTTCCCATACAAAAGTTCACCGGAGATGACTTTCCCAATACAAAAGTTCACCGGAGATGACTTTCCCAATACAAAAGTTCACCGGAGATGACTTTTCCCATACAAAAGTTCACCGGAGATGACTTTCCCAATACAAAAGTTCACCGGAGATGACTTTTCCCATACAAAAGTTCACCGGAGATGACTTTCCCAATACAAAAGTTCACCGGAGATGACTTTCCCAATACAAAAGTTCACCGGGCATGACTTTCCCAATACAAAAGTTCACCGGGCATGACTTTCCCAATACAAAAGTTCACCGGGCATGACTTTCCCAATATAAAAGTTCACCGGGCATGACTTTTCCAATACAAAAGTTCACCGGGCACGACTTTCCCAATACAAAAGTTCACCGGAGATGACTTTTCCCATACAAAAGTTCACCGGAGATGACTTTTCCCATACAAAAGTTCACCGGGAATGACTTTCCCAATACAAAAGTTCACCGGGCATGACTTTCCCAATACAAAAGTTCACCGGGCATGACTTTCCCAATACAAAAGTTCACCGGGCATGACTTTCCCAATACAAAAGTTCACCTGAGATGACTTTCCCAATACAAAAGTTCACCGGAGATGACTTTCCCAATATAAAAGTTCACCGGGCATGACTTTCCCAATACAAAAGTTCACCGGGCACGACTTTCCCAATACAAAAGTTCACCGGAGATGACTTTCCCAATACAAAAGTTCACCGGGCATGACTTTCCCAATATAAAAGTTCACCGGGCATGACTTTCCCAATACAAAAGTTCACCGGAGATGACTTTCCCAATACAAAAGTTCACCGGAGATGACTTTCCCAATACAAAAGTTCACCGGAGATGACTTTTCCCATACAAAAGTTCACCGGAGATGACTTTTCCCATACAAAAGTTCACCGGAGATGACTTTTCCCATACAAAAGTTCACCGGGCATGACTTTTCCCATACAAAAGTTCACCGGAGATGACTTTCCCAATACAAAAGTTCACCGGAGATGACTTTTCCCATACAAAAGTTCACCGGAGATGACTTTCCCAATACAAAAGTTCACCGGAGATGACTTTCCCAATACAAAAGTTCACCGGAGATGACTTTCCCAATACAAAAGTTCACCGGAGATGACTTTCCCAATACAAAAGTTCACCGGAGATGACTTTCCCAATACAAAAGTTCACCGGAGATGACTTTCCCAATATAAAAGTTCACCGGGGCATGACTTTCCCAATACAAAAGTTCACCGGGCATGACTTTCCCAATACAAAAGTTCACCGGAGATGACTTTCCCATACAAAAGTTCACCGGAGATGACTTTTCCCATACAAAAGTTCACCGGAGATGACTTTCCCAATACAAAAGTTCACCGGAGATGACTTTTCCCATACAAAAGTTCACCGGAGATGACTTTCCCAATACAAAAGTTCACCGGAGATGACTTTCCCAATACAAAAGTTCACCGGGCATGACTTTTCCCATACAAAAGTTCACCGGAGATGACTTTCCCAATACAAAAGTTCACCGGAGATGACTTTCCCAATACAAAAGTTCACCGGAGATGACTTTCCCAATACAAAAGTTCACCGGAGATGACTTTCCCAATACAAAAGTTCACCGGAGATGACTTTCCCAATACAAAAGTTCGCCGGAGATGACTTTCCCAATATAAAAGTTCACCGGGCATGACTTTCCCAATACAAAAGTTCACCGGGCATGACTTTCCCAATACAAAAGTTCACCGGAGATGACTTTCCCATACAAAAGTTCACCGGAGATGACTTTTCCCATACAAAAGTTCACCGGAGATGACTTTCCCAATACAAAAGTTCACCGGAGATGACTTTTCCCATACAAAAGTTCACCGGAGATGACTTTCCCAATACAAAGTTCACCGGAGATGACTTTTCCCATACAAAAGTTCACCGGAGATGACTTCTCCCATACAAAAGTTCACCGGAGATGACTTTCCCAATACAAAAGTTCACCGGAGATGACTTTTCCCATACAAAAGTTCACCGGAGATGACTTTCCCAATACAAAAGTTCACCGGAGATGACTTTTCCCATACAAAAGTTCACCGGAGATGACTTTCCCAATACAAAAGTTCACCGGAGATGACTTTCCCAATACAAAAGTTCACCGGGCATGACTTTCCCAATACAAAAGTTCAACGGGCATGACTTTCCCAATACAAAAGTTCACCGGGCATGACTTTCCCAATACAAAAGTTCACCGGGCACGACTTTCCCAATACAAAAGTTCACCGGGCATGACTTTCCCAATACAAAAGTTCACCGGGCATGACTTTCCCAATACAAAAGTTCACCGGGCATGACTTTCCCAATACAAAAGTTCACCGGAGATGACTTTCCCAATACAAAAGTTCACCGGAGATGACTTTTCCCATACAAAAGTTCACCGGAGATGACTTTCCCAATACAAAAGTTCACCGGAGATGACTTTTCCCATACAAAAGTTCACCGGAGATGACTTTCCCAATACAAAAGTTCACCGGAGATGACTTTTCCCATACAAAAGTTCACCGGAGATGACTTTCCCAATACAAAAGTTCACCGGAGATGACTTTCCCAATACAAAAGTTCACCGGGCATGACTTTTCCCATACAAAAATTCACCGGAGATGACTTTCCCAATACAAAAGTTCACCGGAGATGACTTTTCCCATACAAAAGTTCACCGGAGATGACTTTCCCAATACAAAAGTTCACCGGAGATGACTTTTCCCATACAAAAGTTCACCGGAGATGACTTTCCAATACAAAAGTTCACCGGGCATGACTTTCCCAATACAAAAGTTCACCGGGCACGACTTTCCCAATACAAAAGTTCACCGGAGATGACTTTCCCAATACAAAAGTTCACCGGGCATGACTTTCCCAATATAAAAGTTCACCGGGGCATGACTTTCCCAATACAAAAGTTCACCGGAGATGACTTTCCCAATACAAAAGTTCACCGGAGATGACTTTCCCAATACAAAAGTTCACCGGAGATGACTTTTCCCATACAAAAGTTCGCCGGAGATGACTTTTCCCATACAAAAGTTCACCGGAGATGACTTTCCCAATATAAAAGTTCACCGGGCATGACTTTCCCAATACAAAAGTTCACCGGGCATGACTTTCCCAATACAAAAGTTCACCGGAGATGACTTTCCAATACAAAAGTTCACCGGAGATGACTTTTCCCATACAAAAGTTCACCGGAGATGACTTTCCCAATACAAAAGTTCACCGGGCATGACTTTTCCCATACAAAAGTTCACCGGAGATGACTTTTCCCATACAAAAGTTCACCGGAGATGACTTTCCCAATACAAAAGTTCACCGGAGATGACTTTCCCAATACAAAAGTTCACCGGAGATGACTTTTCCCATACAAAAGTTCACCGGAGATGACTTATCCCATACAAAAAGTTCACCGGAGATGACTTTCCCAATACAAAAGTTCACCGGGCATGACTTTCCCATACAAAAGTTCACCGGAGATGACTTTCCCAATACAAAAGTTCACCGGAGATGACTTTCCCAATACAAAAGTTCACCGGAGATGACTTTTCCCATACAAAAGTTTCACCGGAGATGACTTTCCCAATACAAAAGTTCACCGGAGATGACTTTTCCCAAACAAAAGTTCACCGGAGATGACTTTCCCAATACAAAAGTTTCACCGGAGATGACTTTTCCCATACAAAAGTTCACCGGAGATGACTTTCCCAATACAAAAGTTCACCGGAGATGACTTTCCCAATACAAAAGTTCACCGGGCATGACTTTCCCAATACAAAAGTTCACCGGAGATGACTTTCCCAATATAAAAGTTCACCGGAGATGACTTTCCCAATACAAAAGTTCACCGGGCATGACTTTCCCAATATAAAAGTTCACCGGAGATGACTTTCCCAATACAAAAGTTCACCGGAGATGACTTTCCCATATAAAAGTTCACCGGAGATGACTTTCCCAATACAAAAGTTCACCGGAGATGACTTTTCCCATACAAAAGTTCACCGGAGATGACTTTCCCAATACAAAAGTTTACCGGAGATGACTTTCCCAATACAAAAGTTCACCGGAGATGACTTTTCCCATACAAAAGTTCACCGGAGATGACTTTCCCAATACAAAAGTTCACCGGAGATGACTTTTCCCATACAAAAGTTCACCGGAGATGACTTTTCCCATACAAAAGTTCACCGGAGATGACTTTCCCAATACAAAAGTTCACCGGGCATGACTTTCCCAAAACAAAAGTTCACCGGGCATGACTTTCCCAATACAAAAGTTCACCGGAGATGACTTTTCCCATACAAAAGTTCACCGGAGATGACTTTCCCAATACAAAAGTTCACCGGAGATGACTTTTCCCATACAAAAGTTCACCGGAGATGACTTTCCCAATATAAAAGTTCACCGGGCATGACTTTCCCAATACAAAAGTTCACCGGAGATGACTTTCCCAATACAAAAGTTCACCGGAGATGGCTTTTCCCATACAAAAGTTCACCGGAGATGACTTTTCCCATACAAAAGTTCACCGGAGATGACTTTTCCCATACAAAAGTTCACCGGAGATGACTTTCCCAATACAAAAGTTCACCGGAGATGACTTTCCCAATACAAAAGTTCACCGGAGATGACTTTCCCAATACAAAAGTTCACCGGGCATGACTTTCCCAATACAAAAGTTCACCGGGCACGACTTTCCCAATACAAAAGTTCACCGGGCATGACTTTCCCAATACAAAAGTTCACCGGAGATGACTTTCCCAATACAAAAGTTCACCGGGCATGACTTTCCCAATACAAAAGTTCACCGGAGATGACTTTTCCCATACAAAAGTTCACCGGAGATGACTTTCCCAATACAAAAGTTCACCGGAGATGACTTTCCCAATACAAAAGTTCACCGGGCATGACTTTCCCAATACAAAAGTTCACCGGAGATGACTTTTCCCATACAAAAGTTCACCGGAGATGACTTTCCCAATACAAAAGTTCACCGGAGATGACTTTTCCCATACAAAAGTTCACCGGAGACGACTTTCCCAATACAAAAGTTCAACGGAGATGACTTTCCCAATACAAAAGTTCACCGGAGATGACTTTTCCCACACAAAAGCTCACCGGAGATGACTTTTCCCATACAAAAGTTCACCGGGCATGACTTTCCCAATACAAAAGTTCACCGGAGATGACTTTTCCCATACAAAAGTTCACCGGAGATGACTTTTCCCATACAAAAGTTCACCGGAGATGACTTTCCCAATACAAATTTCACCGGGCATGACTTTCCCAATACAAAAGTTCACCGGAGATGACTTTCCCAATACAAAAGTTCACCGGAGATGACTTTTCCCATACAAAAGTTCACCGGAGATGACTTTCCCAATACAAAAGTTCACCGGAGATGACTTTCCCAATACAAAAGTTCACCGGAGATGACTTTCCCAATACAAAAGTTCACCGGAGATGACTTTCCCAATACAAAAGTTCACCGGGCATGACTTTCCCAATACAAAAGTTCACCGGAGATGACTTTCCCAATACAAAAGTTCACCGGAGATGACTTTCCCAATACAAAAGTTCACCGGAGATGACTTTCCCAATACAAAAGTTCACCGGAGATGACTTTTCCCATACAAAAGTTCACCGGAGATGACTTTCCCAATATAAAAGTTCACCGGGCATGACTTTCCCAATACAAAAGTTCACCGGAGATGACTTTTCCCATACAAAAGTTCACCGGAGATGACTTTCCCATACAAAAGTTCACCGGAGATGACTTTTCCCATACAAAAGTTCACCGGAGATGACTTTCCCAATACAAAAGTTCACCGGAGATGACTTTTCCCATACAAAAGTTCACCGGAGATGACTTTCCCAATACAAAAGTTCACCGGAGATGACTTTCCCAATACAAAAGTTCACCGGAGATGACTTTTCCCATACAAAAGTTCACCGGAGATGACTTTCCCAATACAAAAGTTCACCGGGCATGACTTTCCCAATACAAAAGTTCACCGGAGATGACTTTTCCCATACAAAAGTTCACCGGGCATGACTTTCCCAATACAAAAGTTCACCGGAGATGACTTTCCCAATACAAAAGTTCACCGGAGATGACTTTTCCCATACAAAAGTTCACCGGAGATGACTTTCCCAATACAAAAGTTCACCGGAGATGACTTTCCCAATACAAAAGTTCACCGGGCATGACTTTCCCAATACAAAAGTTCACCGGGCATGACTTTCCCAATACAAAACTTCACCGGGCATGACTTTTCCCATACAAAAGTTCACCGGAGATGACTTTCCCAATACAATAGTTCACCGGGCATGACTTTCCCAATACAAAAGTTCACCGGAGATGACTTTTCCCATACAAAAGTTCACCGGAGATGACTTTCCCAATACAAAAGTTCACCGGAGATGACTTTTCCCATACAAAAGTTCACCGGAGATGACTTTCCCAATACAAAAGTTCACCGGAGATGACTTTTCCCATACAAAAGTTCACCGGGCATGACTTTCCCAATACAAAAGTTCACCGGGCATGACTTTCCCAATACAAAAGTTCACCGGAGATGACTTTCCCAATACAAAACTTCACCGGAGATGACTTTCCCAATATAAAAGTTCACCGGAGATGACTTTCCCAATACAAAAGTTCACCGGGCACGACTTTCCCAATACAAAAGTTCACCGGAGATGACTTTCCCAATACAAAAGTTCACCGGGCACGACTTTCCCAATACAAAAGTTCACCGGAGATGACTTTCCCAATACAAAAGTTCACCGGGGCATGACTTTCCCAATATAAAAGTTCACCGGAGATGACTTTCCCAATACAAAAGTTCACCGGAGATGACTTTTCCCATACAAAAGTTCACCGGAGATGACTTTTCCCATACAAAAGTTCACCGGAGATGACTTTTCCCATACAAAAGTTCACCGGAGATGACTTTCCCAATACAAAAGTTCACCGGAGATGACTTTTCCCATACAAAAGTTCACCGGAGATGACTTTCCCAATACAAAAGTTCACCGGAGATGACTTTCTCAATACAAAAGTTCACCGGGCATGACTTTCCCAATACAAAAGTTCACCGGGCATGACTTTCCCAATACAAAAGTTCACCGGAGATGACTTTCCCAATACAAAAGTTCACCGGAGATGACTTTTCCCATACAAAAGTTCACCGGAGATGACTTTCCCAATACAAAAGTTCACCGGGCATGACTTTCCCAATACAAAAGTTCACCGGAGATGACTTTTCCCATACAAAAGTTCACCGGGCATGACTTTCCCAATACAAAAGTTCACCGGAGATGACCTTCCCAATACAAAAGTTCACCGGAGATGACTTTTCCCAATACAAAAGTTCACCGGAGATGACTTTCCCAATACAAAAGTTCACCGGAGATGACTTTTCCCATACAAAAGTTCACCGGAGATGACTTTCCCAATACAAAAGTTCACCGGAGATGACTTTTCCCATACAAAAGTTCACCGGAGATGACTTTCCCAATACAAAAGTTCACCGGGCATGACTTTCCCAATATAAAAGTTCACCGGAGATGACTTTCCCAATACAAAAGTTCACCGGAGATGACTTTTCCCATACAAAAGTTCACCGGAGATGACTTTTCCCATACAAAAGTTCACCGGAGATGACTTTTCCCATACAAAAGTTCACCGGAGATGACTTTCCCAATACAAAAGTTCACCGGAGATGACTTTTCCCATACAAAAGTTCACCGGAGATGACTTTCCCAATACAAAAGTTCACCGGAGATGACTTTCCCAATACAAAAGTTCACCGGGCATGACTTTCCCAATACAAAAGTTCACCGGGCATGACTTTCCCAATACAAAAGTTCACCGGAGATGACTTTCCCAATACAAAAGTTCACCGGAGATGACTTTTCCCATACAAAAGTTCACCGGAGATGACTTTCCCAATACAAAAGTTCACCGGAGATGACTTTTCCCATACAAAAGTTCACCGGAGATGACTTTCCCAATACAAAAGTTCACCGGGCATGACTTTCGCAATACAAAAGTTCACCGGAGATGACTTTTCCCATACAAAAGTTCACCGGAGATGACTTTCCCAATACAAAAGTTCACCGGGCATGACTTTCCCAATACAAAAGTTCACCGGAGATGACTTTTCCCATACAAAAGTTCACCGGGCATGACTTTCCCAATACAAAAGTTCACCGGAGATGACTTTCCCAATACAAAAGTTCACCGGAGATGACTTTTCCCATACAAAAGTTCACCGGAGATGACTTTCCCAATACAAAAGTTCACCGGAGATGACTTTTCCCATACAAAAGTTCACCGGAGATGACTTTCCCAATACAAAAGTTCACCGGGCATGACTTTCCCAATACAAAAGTTCACCGGAGATGACTTTTCCATACAAAAGTTCACCGGGCATGACTTTCCCAATACAAAAGTTCACCGGAGATGACTTTCCCAATACAAAAGTTCACCGGAGATGACTTTTCCCATACAAAAGTTCACCGGAGATGACTTTCCCAATACAAAAGTTCACCGGAGATGACTTTTCCCATACAAAAGTTCACCGGAGATGACTTTCCCAATACAAAAGTTCACCGGAGATGACTTTTCCCATACAAAAGTTCACCGGAGATGACTTTTCCCATACAAAAGTTCACCGGAGATGACTTTCCCAATACAAAAGTTCACCGGAGATGACTTTTCCCATACAAAAGTTCACCGGAGATGACTTTTCCAATACAAAAGTTCACCGGAGATGACTTTCCCAATATAAAAGTTCACCGGGCATGACTTTCCCAATACAAAAGTTCACCGGAGATGACTTTTCCCATACAAAAGTTCACCGGGCATGACTTTCCCAATACTAAAGTTCACCGGAGATGACTTTCCCAATACAAAAGTTCACCGGAGATGACTTTTCCCATACAAAAGTTCACCGGAGATGACTTTCCCAATACAAAAGTTCACCGGAGATGACTTTTCCCATACAAAAGTTCACCGGAGATGACTTTCCCAATACAAAAGTTCACCGGAGATGACTTTCCCAATATAAAAGTTCACCGGGCATGACTTTCCCAATACAAAAGTTCACCGGAGATGACTTTTCCCATACAAAAGTTCACCGGAGATGACTTTTCCAATACAAAAGTTCACCGGAGATGACTTTCCCAATACAAAAGTTCACCGGAGATGACTTTTCCATACAAAAGTTCACCGGAGATGACTTTCCCAATACAAAAGTTCACCGGAGATGACTTTCCCAATACAAAAGTTCACCGGAGATGACTTTTCCCATACAAAAGTTAACCGGAGATGACTTTCCCAATACAAAAGTTCACCGGAGATGACTTTCCCAATACAAAAGTTCACCGGGCATGACTTTCCCAATACAAAAGTTCACCGGAGATGACTTTTCCCATACAAAAGTTCACCGGGCATGACTTTCCCAATACAAAATTCACCGGAGATGACTTTCCCAATACAAAAGTTCACCGGAGATGACTTTTCCCATACAAAAGTTCACCGGAGATGACTTTCCCAATACAAAAGTTCACCGGAGATGACTTTCCCAATACAAAAGTTCACCGGAGATGACTTTTCCCATACAAAAGTTCACCGGAGATGACTTTCCCAATATAAAAGTTCACCGGGCATGACTTTCCCAATACAAAAGTTCACCGGAGATGACTTTCCCAATACAAAAGTTCACCGGAGATGACTTTTCCCATACAAAAGTTCACCGGAGATGACTTTCCCAATACAAAAGTTCACCGGAGATGACTTTCCCAATACAAAAGTTCACCGGAGATGACTTTTCCCATACAAAAGTTCACCGGAGATGACTTTCCCAATACAAAAGTTCACCGGAGATGACTTTTCCCATACAAAAGTTCACCGGAGATGACTTTTCCCATACAAAAGTTCACCGGAGATGACTTTCCCAATACAAAAGTTCACCGGAGATGACTTTCCCAATACAAAAGTTCACCGGAGATGACTTTCCCAATACAAAAGTTCACCGGAGATGACTTTCCCAATACAAAAGTTCACCGGAGATGACTTTCCCAATACAAAAGTTCACCGGAGATGACTTTTCCCATACAAAAGTTCACCGGAGATGACTTTCCCAATACAAAAGTTCACCGGAGATGACTTTCCCAATACAAAAGTTCACCGGAGATGACTTTCCCAATACAAAAGTTCACCGGAGATGACTTTCCCAATACAAAAGTTCACCGGAGATGACTTTTCCCATACAAAAGTTCACCGGAGATGACTTTCCCAATACAAAAGTTCACCGGAGATGACTTTTCCCATACAAAAGTTCACCGGAGATGACTTTCCCAATACAAAAGTTCACCGGGCATGACTTTCCCAATACAAAAGTTCACCGGAGATGACTTTTCCCATACAAAAGTTCACCGGAGATGACTTTCCCAATACAAAAGTTCACCGGGCATGACTTTCCCAATACAAAAGTTCACCGGAGATGACTTTTCCCATACAAAAGTTCACCGGGCATGACTTTCCCAATACAAAAGTTCACCGGAGATGACTTTCCCAATACAAAAGTTCACCGGAGATGACTTTTCCCATACAAAAGTTCACCGGAGATGACTTTCCCAATACAAAAGTTCACCGGAGATGACTTTTCCCATACAAAAGTTCACCGGAGATGACTTTCCCAATACAAAAGTTCACCGGAGATGACTTTTCCCATACAAAAGTTCACCGGAGATGACTTTTCCCATACAAAAGTTACCGGAGATGACTTTCCCAATACAAAAGTTCACCGGAGATGACTTTTCCCATACAAAAGTTCACCGGAGATGACTTTCCCAATACAAAAGTTCACCGGAGATGACTTTCCCAGTACAAAAGTTCACCGGAGATGACTTTCCCAATACAAAAGTTCACCGGAGATGACTTTTCCCATACAAAAGTTCACCGGAGATGACTTTCCCAATACAAAAGTTCACCGGGCATGACTTTCCCAATACAAAAGTTCACCGGAGATGACTTTTCCCATACAAAAGTTCACCGGAGATGACTTTCCCAATACAAAAGTTCACCGGGAGATGACTTTCCCAATACAAAAGTTCACCGGAGATGACTTTTCCCATACAAAAGTTCACCGGAGATGACTTTCCCAATACAAAAGTTCACCGGAGATGACTTTTCCCATACAAAAGTTCACCGGAGATGACTTTCCCAATACAAAAGTTCACCGGAGATGACTTTCCCAATACAAAAGTTCACCGGAGATGACTTTTCCCATACAAAAGTTCACCGGAGATGACTTTCCCAATACAAAAGTTCACCGGAGATGACTTTTCCCATACAAAAGTTCACCGGAGATGACTTTCCCAATACAAAAGTTCACCGGGCATGACTTTCCCAATACAAAAGTTCACCGGAGATGACTTTTCCCATACAAAAGTTCACCGGAGATGACTTTCCCAATACAAAAGTTCACCGAGCATGACTTTCCCAATACAAAAGTTCACCGGAGATGACTTTTCCCATACAAAAGTTCACCGGGCATGACTTTCCCAATACAAAAGTTCACCGGAGATGACTTTCCCAATACAAAAGTTCACCGGAGATGACTTTCCCAATACAAAAGTTCACCGGAGATGACTTTCCCAATACAAAAGTTCACCGGAGATGACTTTTCCCATACAAAAGTTCACCGGAGATGACTTTCCCAATACAAAAGTTCACCGGAGATGACTTTTCCCATACAAAAGTTCACCGGAGATGACTTTCCCAATACAAAAGTTCACCGGGCATGACTTTCCCAATACAAAAGTTCACCGGAGATGACTTTTCCCATACAAAAGTTCACCGGAGATGACTTTCCCAATACAAAAGTTCACCGGGCATGACTTTCCCAATACAAAAGTTCACCGGAGATGACTTTTCCCCATACAAAAGTTCACCGGGCATGACTTTCCCAATACAAAAGTTCACCGGAGATGACTTTCCCAATACAAAAGTTCACCGGAGATGACTTTTCCCATACAAAAGTTCACCGGAGATGACTTTCCCAATACAAAAGTTCACCGGAGATGACTTTTCCCATACAAAAGTTCACCGGAGATGACTTTCCCAATACAAAAGTTCACCGGAGATGACTTTTCCCATACAAAAGTTCACCGGAGATGACTTTTCCCATACAAAAGTTACCGGAGATGACTTTCCCAATACAAAAGTTCACCGGAGATGACTTTTCCCATACAAAAGTTCACCGGAGATGACTTTCCCAATACAAAAGTTCACCGGAGATGACTTTCCCAGTACAAAAGTTCACCGGAGATGACTTTCCCAATACAAAAGTTCACCGGAGATGACTTTTCCCATACAAAAGTTCACCGGAGATGACTTTCCCCATACAAAAGTTCACCGGGCATGACTTTCCCAATACAAAAGTTCACCGGAGATGACTTTTCCCATACAAAAGTTCACCGGAGATGACTTTCCCAATACAAAAGTTCACCGGGCATGACTTTCCCAATACAAAAGTTCACCGGAGATGACTTTTCCCATACAAAAGTTCACCGGAGATGACTTTCCCAATACAAAAGTTCACCGGAGATGACTTTTCCATACAAAAGTTCACCGGAGATGACTTTCCCAATACAAAAGTTCACCGGAGATGACTTTCCCAATACAAAAGTTCACCGGAGATGACTTTTCCCATACAAAAGTTCACCGGAGATGACTTTCCCAATACAAAAGTTCACCGGAGATGACTTTTCCCATACAAAAGTTCACCGGAGATGACTTTCCCAATACAAAAGTTCACCGGGCATGACTTTCCCAATACAAAAGTTCACCGGAGATGACTTTTCCCATACAAAAGTTCACCGGAGATGACTTTCCCAATACAAAAGTTCACCGGGCATGACTTTCCCAATACAAAAGTTCACCGGAGATGACTTTTCCCATACAAAAGTTCACCGGGCATGACTTTCCCAATACAAAAGTTCACCGGAGATGACTTTCCCAATACAAAAGTTCACCGGAGATGACTTTTCCTATACAAAAGTTCACCGGAGATGACTTTCCCAATACAAAAGTTCACCGGAGATGACTTTCCCAATACAAAAGTTCACCGGAGATGACTTTTCCCATACAAAAGTTCACCGGAGATGACTTTCCCAATACAAAAGTTCACCGGGCATGACTTTCCCAATACAAAAGTTCACCGGGCACGACTTTCCCAATACAAAAGTTCACCGGGCATGACTTTCCCAATACAAAAGTTCACCGGGCATGACTTTCCCGATACAAAAGTTCACCGGGCATGACTTTCCCAATACAAAAGTTCACCGGGCATGACTTTCCCAATACAAAAGTTCACCGGAGATGACTTTTCCCATACAAAAGTTCACCGGAGATGACTTTCCCAATACAAAAGTTCACCGGAGATGACTTTTCCCATACAAAAGTTCACCGGGCATGACTTTCCCAATACAAAAGTTCACCGGAGATGACTTTCCCAATACAAAAGTTCACCGGAGATGAATTTTCCCATACAAAAGTTCACCGGAGATGACTTTCCCAATACAAAAGTTCACCGGAGATGACTTTCCCAATACAAAAGTTCACCGGGCATGACTTTCCCAATACAAAAGTTCACCGGGCACGACTTTCCCAATACAAAAGTTCACCGGGCATGACTTTTCCCATACAAAAGTTCACCGGAGATGACTTTCCCAATACAATAGTTCACCGGGCATGACTTTCCCAATACAAAAGTTCACCGGAGATGACTTTTCCCATACAAAAGTTCACCGGAGATGACTTTCCCAATACAAAAGTTCACCGGAGATGACTTTTCCCATACAAAAGTTCACCGGAGATGACTTTCCCAATACAAAAGTTCACCGGAGATGACTTTTCCCATACCGGGCATGACTTTCCCAATACAAAAGTTCACCGGGCATGACTTTCCCAATACAAAAGTTCACCGGAGATGACTTTCCCAATACAAAAGTTCACCGGAGATGACTTTCCCAATATAAAAGTTCACCGGGCATGACTTTCCCAATACAAAAGTTCACCGGGCACGACTTTCCCAAAACAAAAGTTCACCGGAGATGACTTTCCCAATACAAAAGTTCACCGGGCACGACTTTCCCAATACAAAAGTTCACCGGAGATGACTTTCCCAATACAAAAGTTCACCGGGCATGACTTTCCCAATATAAAAGTTCACCGGAAGATGACTTCCCAATACAAAAGTTCACCGGAGATGACTTTTCCCATACAAAAGTTCACCGGAGATGACTTTTCCCATACAAAGGTTCACCGGAGATGACTTTTCCCATACAAAAGTTCACCGGAGATGATTTTCCCAATACAAAAGTTCACCGGAGATGACTTTTCCCATACAAAAGTTCACCGGAGATGACTTTCCCAATACAAAAGTTCACCGGAGATGACTTTTCCCATACAAAAGTTCACCGGAGATGACTTTCCCAATACAAAAGTTCACCGGGCATGACTTTCCCAATACAAAAGTTCACCGGAGATGACTTTTCCCATACAAAAGTTCACCGGAGATGACTTTCCCAATACAAAAGTTCACCGGGCATGACTTTCCCAATACAAAAGTTCACCGGGCATGACTTTCCCCAATACAAAAGTTCACCGGAGATGACTTTCCCAATACAAAAGTTCACCGGAGATGACTTTCCCATACAAAAGTTCACCGGAGATGACTTTTCCCATACAAAAGTTCACCGGAGATGACTTTCCCAATACAAAAGTTCACCGGAGATGACTTTTCCCATACAAAAGTTCACCGGAGATGACTTTCCCAATACAAAAGTTCACCGGAGATGACTTTTCCCATACAAAAGTTCACCGGAGATGACTTTCCCAATACAAAAGTTCACCGGAGATGACTTTTCCCATACAAAAGTTCACCGGAGATGACTTTCCCAATACAAAAGTTCACCGGAGATGACTTTTCCCCTACAAAAGTTCACCGGAGATGACTTTCCCAATACAAAAGTTCACCGGAGATGACTTTCCCAATACAAAAGTTCACCGGGCATGACTTTCCCAATACAAAAGTTCACCGGGCACGACTTTCCCAATACAAAAGTTCACCGGGCATGACTTTTCCATACAAAAGTTCACCGGAGATGACTTTCCCAATACAATAGTTCACCGGGCATGACTTTCCCAATACAAAAGTTCACCGAAGATGACTTTTCCCATACAAAAGTTCACCGGAGATGACTTTCCCAATACAAAAGTTCACCGGAGATGACTTTTCCCATACAAAAGTTCACCGGAGATGACTTTCCCAATACAAAAGTTCACCGGAGATGACTTTTCCCATACAAAAGTTCACCGGGCATGACTTTCCCAATACAAAAGTTCACCGGGCATGACTTTCCCAATACAAAAGTTCACCGGAGATGACTTTCCCAATACAAAAGTTCACCGGAGATGACTTTCCCAATATAAAAGTTCACCGGGCATGACTTTCCCAATACAAAAGTTCACCGGGCACGACTTTCCCAATACAAAAGTTCACCGGAGATGACTTTCCCAATACAAAAGTTCACCGGGCACGACTTTCCCAATACAAAGAGTTCACCGGAGATGACTTTCCCAATACAAAAGTTCACCGGGCATGACTTTCCCAATAAAAAGTTCACCGGAGATGACTTTCCCAATACAAAAGTTCACCGGAGATGACTTTTCCCATACAAAAGTTCACCGGGCATGACTTTCCCAATACAAAAGTTCACCGGGCATGACTTTCCCAATACAAAAGTTCACCGGAGATGACTTTCCCAATACAAAAGTTCACCGGAGATGACTTTTCCCATACAAAAGTTCACCGGAGATGACTTTCCCAATACAAAAGTTCACCGGAGATGACTTTTCCCATACAAAAGTTCACCGGAGATGACTTTCCAATACAAAAGTTCACCGGGCATGACTTTCCCAATACAAAAGTTCACCGGAGATGACTTTTCCCATACAAAAGTTCACCGGAGATGACTTTTCCCATACCAAAAGTTCACCGGAGATGACTTTTCCCATACAAAAGTTCACCGGAGATGACTTTCCCAATACAAAAGTTCACCGGAGATGACTTTTCCCAATACAAAAGTTCACCGGAGATGACTTTTCCCATACAAAAAGTTCACCGGAGATGACTTTCCCAATATAAAAGTTCACCGGAGATGACTTTCCCAATACAAAAGTTCACCGGGCATGACTTTCCCAATACAAAAGTTCACCGGAGATGACTTTCCCAATACAAAAGTTCACCGGAGATGACTTTCCCAATACAAAAGTTCACCGGGCATGACTTTCCCAATACAAAAAGTTCACCGGGCACGACTTTCCCAATACAAAGTTCACCGGAGATGACTTTCCCAATACAAAAGTTCACCGGAGATGACTTTCCCAATACAAAAGTTCACCGGAGATGACTTTCCCAATACAAAAGTTCACCGGAGATGACTTTTCCCATACAAAAGTTCACCGGAGATGACTTTCCCAATACAAAAAGTTCACGCGGAGATGACTTTTCCCATACAAAAGTTCACCGGAGATGACTTTCCCAATACAAAAGTTCACCGGAGATGAACTTTCCCATACAAAAGTTCACCGGAGATGACTTTCCAATACAAAAGTTCACCGGAGATGACTTTTCCATACAAAAGTTCACCGGAGATGACTTTTCCCATACAAAAGTTCACCGGAGATGACTTTCCCAATACAAAAGTTCACCGGAGATGACTTTTCCCATACAAAAGTTCACCGGAGATGACTTTCCCAATACAAAAGTTCACCGGAGATGACTTTCCCAATACAAAAGTTCACCGGAATGACTTTTTCCCATACAAAAGTTCACCGGAGATGACTTTTCCCATACAAAAGTTCACCGGAGATGACTTTCCCAATACAAAAGTTCACCGGAGATGACTTTTCCCATACAAAAGTTCACCGGAGATGGCTTTTCCCATACAAAAGTTCACCGGGCATGACTTTCCAATACAAAAGTTCACCGGGCACGACTTTCCCAATA
The DNA here is from genome assembly GCF_047663935.1 of Musca autumnalis. NCBI lineage: Eukaryota > Metazoa > Arthropoda > Insecta > Diptera > Muscidae > Musca > Musca autumnalis. Next base: position 4,537 of record NW_027412165.1, on the reverse strand, counting down.
CAAAAGTTCACCGGGCATGACTTTCCCAATACAAAAGTTCACCGGGAATGACTTTCCCAATACAAAAGTTCACCGGGCATGACTTTCCCAATACCAAAGTTCACCGGAGATGACTTTTCCCATACAAAAGTTCACCGGAGATGTCTTTTCCCATACAAAAGTTCACCGGGCATGACTTTTCCAATATAAAAGTTCACCGGAGATGACTTTTCCCTACAAAAGTTCACCGGAGATGACTTTCCCAATACAAAAGTTCACCGGGCATGACTTTCCCAATACAAAAGTTCACCGGGCATGACTTTCCCAATACAATAGTTCACCGGGCATGACTTTCCCAATACAAAAGTTCACCGGGCACGACTTTCCCAATACAAAAGTTCACCGGGCATGACTTTTCCCATACAAAAGTTCACCGGAGATGACTTTCCCAATACAAAAGTTCACCGGAGATGACTTTTCCCATACAAAAGTTCACCGGAGATGACTTTGCCAATACAAAAGTTCACCGGAGATGACTTTCCCATACAAAAATTCACCGGAGATGACTTTCCCAATACAAAAGTTCACCGGAGATGACTTTCCCAATACAAAAGTTCACCGGAGATGACTTTCCCAATACAAAAGTTCACCGGAGATGACTTTTCCCATACAAAAGTTCACCGGAGATGACTTTCCCAATATCAAGTTCACCGGAGATGACTTTCCCAATACAAAAGTTCACCGGAGATGACTTTCCCAATACAAAAGTTCACCGGGCATGACTTTCCCAATACAAAAGTTCACCGGAGATGAGGCATGACTTTCCCAATACAAAAGTTCACCGGAGATGACTTTTCCCATACAAAAGTTCACCGGAGATGACTTTCCCAATACAAAAGTTCACCGGAGATGACTTTTCCCATACAAAAGTTCACCGGAGATGACTTTTCCCAATACAAAAGTTCACCGGAGATGACTTTTCCCATACAAAAGTTCACCGGAGATGACTTTTCCCAATATAAAAGTTCTCCGGAGATTACTTTCCCAATACAAAAGTTCACCGGAGATGACTTTCCCAATACAAAAGTTCACCGGGCATGACTTTCCCAATACAAAAGTTCACCGGAGATGACTTTCCCAATACAAAAGTTTACCGGAGATGTCTTTTCCCATACAAAAGTTCACCGGAGATGACTTTCCCAATACAAAAGTTCACCGGAGATGACTTTCCCAATACAAAAGTTCACCGGAGATGACTTTTCCCAATACAAAAGTTCACCGGAGATGACTTTCCCAATACAAAAGTTCACCGGAGATGACTTTTCCCATACAAAAGTTCACCGGAGATGACTTTCCCCATACAAAAGTTCACCGGAGATGACTTTTCCCATACAAAAGTTCACCGGAGATGACTTTCCCAATACAAAAGTTCACCGGAGATGACTTTCCCAATATAAAAGTTCACCGGGCATGACTTTCCCAATACAAAAGTTCACCGGAGATGACTTTCCCAATACAAAAGTTCACCGGAGATGACTTTTCCCATACAAAAGTTCACCGGAGATGACTTTCCCAATACAAAAGTTCACCGGAGATGACTTTTCCCAATACAAAAGTTCACCGGAGATGACTTTTCCCATACAAAAGTTCACCGGAGATGACTTTCCCAATACAAAAGTTCACCGGAGATGACTTTTCCCATACAAAAGTTCACCGGAGATGACTTTCCCAATACAAAAGTTCACCGGAGATGACTTTCCCAATACAAAAGTTCACCGGAGATGACTTTTCCCAATACAAAAGTTCACCGGAGATGACTTTCCCAATACAAAAGTTCACCGGAGATGACTTTTCCCATACAAAAGTTCACCGGAGATGACTTTCCCAATACAAAAGTTCACCGGAGATGACTTTTCCCATACAAAAGTTCACCGGAGATGACTTTCCCAATACAAAAGTTCACCGGAGATGACTTTCCCAATACAAAAGTTCACCGGAGATGACTTTCCCAATACAAAAGTTCACCGGAGATGACTTTCCCAATACAAAAGTTCACCGGAGATGACTTTTCCCATACAAAAGTTCACCGGAGATGACTTTCCCAATATAAAAGTTCACCGGGCATGACTTTCCCAATACAAAAGTTCACCGGAGATGACTTTTCCCATACAAAAGTTCACCGGAGATGACTTTCCCAATACAAAAGTTCACCGGAGATGACTTTTCCCATACAAAAGTTCACCGGAGATGACTTTCCCAATACAAAAGTTCACCGGAGATGACTTTTCCCCATACAAAAGTTCACCGGAGATGACTTTCCCAATACAAAAGTTCACCGGAGATGACTTTTCCCATACAAAAGTTCACCGGAGATGACTTTCCCAATACAAAAGTTCACCGGAGATGACTTTCCCAATACAAAAGTTCACCGGAGATGACTTTCCCAATACAAAAGTTCACCGGAGATGACTTTCCCAATACAAAAGTTCACCGGAGATGACTTTTCCCATACAAAAGTTCACCGGAGATGACTTTCCCAATATAAAAGTTCACCGGGCATGACTTTCCCAATACAAAAGTTCACCGGAGATGATTTTTCCATACAAAAGTTCACCGGAGATGACTTTCCCAATACAAAAGTTCACCGGAGATGACTTTTCCCATTACAAAAGTTCACCGGAGATGACTTTCCCAATACAAAAGTTCACCGGAGATGACTTTTCCCATACAAAAGTTCACCGGAGATGACTTTCCCAATACAAAAGTTTACCGGAGATGACTTTCCCAATACAAAAGTTCACCGGAGATGACTTTCCCAATACAAAAGTTCACCGGGCATGACTTTCCCAATACAAAAGTTCACCGGGCACGACTTTCCCAATACAAAAGTTCACCGGGCATGACTTTCCCATACAAAAGTTCACCGGAGATGACTTTCCCATACAAAAGTTCACCGGAGATGACTTTCCCAATACAAAAGTTCACCGGAGATGACTTTCCCATACAAAAGTTCACCGGAGATGACTTTCCCAATACAAAAGTTCACCGGAGATGACTTTCCCAATACAAAAGTTCACCGGGCATGACTTTCCCAATACAAAAGTTCACCGGGCATGACTTTCCCAATACAAAAGTTCACCGGGCATGACTTTCCCAATATAAAAGTTCACCGGGCATGACTTTCCCAATACAAAAGTTCACCGGGCACGACTTTCCCAATACAAAAGTTCACCGGAGATGACTTTTCCCATACAAAAGTTCACCGGAGATGACTTTCCCAATACAAAAGTTCACCGGAGATGACTTTCCCAATACAAAAGTTCACCGGAGATGACTTTTCCCATACAAAAGTTCACCGGGCATGACTTTCCCAATACAGTAGTTCACCGGGCATGACTTTCCCAATACAAATGTTCACCGGGCATGACTTTCCCAATACAAAAGTTCACCGGAGATGACTTTCCCAATACAAAAGTTCACCGGAGATGACTTTTCCCATACAAAAGTTCACCGGAGATGACTTTCCCAATACAAAAGTTCACCGGAGATGACTTTTCCCATACAAAAGTTCACCGGAGATGACTTTCCCAATACAAAAGTTCACCGGAGATGACTTTCCCAATACAAAAGTTCACCGGAGATGACTTTCCCAATACAAAAGTTCACCGGAGATGACTTTTCCCATACAAAAGTTCACCGGAGATGACTTTCCCAATACAAAAGTTCACCGGAGATGACTTTCCCAATACAAAAGTTCACCGGGCATGACTTTCCCAATACAAAAGTTCACCGGGCATGACTTTCCCAATACAAAAGTTCACCGGAGATGACTTTTCCCATACAAAAGTTCGCCAGAGATGACTTTCCCAATACAAAAGTTCACCGGAGATGACTTTTCCCATACAAAAGTTCACCGGAGATGACTTTTCCCATACAAAAGTTCACCGGAGATGACTTTCCCAATACAAAAGTTCACCGGAGATGACTTTTCCCATACAAAAGTTCACCGGAGATGACTTTCCCCATACAAAAGTTCACCGGAGATGACTTTTCCCATACAAAAGTTCACCGGAGATGACTTTCCCATACAAAAGTTCACCGGAGATGACTTTCCCAATACAAAAGTTCACCGGAGATGACTTTTCCCATACAAAAGTTCACCGGAGATGACTTTCCCAATACAAAAGTTCACCGGAGATGACTTTCCCAATACAAAAGTTCACCGGAGATGACTTTTCCCATACAAAAGTTCACCGGAGATGACTTTTCCCATACAAAAGTTCACCGGAGATGACTTTTCCCATACAAAAGTTCACCGGAGATGACTTTTCCATACAAAGTTCACCGGAGATGACTTTCCCAATACAAAAGTTCACCGGAGATGACTTTTCCCATACAAAAGTTCACCGGAGATGACTTTTCCCATACAAAAGTTCACCGGAGATGACTTTCCCAATACAAAATTCACCGGGCATTTTTCCAAAACAAAAGTTCACGGGCATGACTTTCCCAATACAAAAGTTCACCGAGATGACTTTCCCAATACAAAAAGTTCACC
>NW_027412164.1:0-60339 GCF_047663935.1 Musca autumnalis | reverse complement strand
CATACAAAAGTTCACCGGAGATGACTTTCCCAATACAAAAGTTCACCGGGCATGACTTTCCCAATACAAAAGTTCACCGGAGATGACTTTCCCAATACAAAAGTTCACCGGAGATGACTTTTCCCATACAAAAGTTCACCGGAGATGATTTTACCCATACAAAAGTTCACCGGAGATGACTTTCCCAATACAAAAGTTCACCGGAGATGACTTTTCCCATACAAAAGTTCACCGGAGATGAATTTGCCAATACAAAAGTTCACCGGAGATGACTTTCCCAATACAAAAGTTCAACGGAGATGACTTTCCCACTACAAAAGTTCACCGGGCATGACTTTCCCAATACAACATTTCACCGGAGATGACTTTTCCCATACATAAGTTCACCGGAGATGACTTTTCCCATACAAAAGTTCACCGGAGATGACTTTCCCAATACAAAAGTTCACCGGGCATGACTTTCCCAATACAAAAGTTCACCGGAGATGACTTTCCCAATACAAAAGTTCACCGGAGATGACTTTTCCCATACAAAAGTTCACCGGAGATGACTTTTCCCATACAAAAGTTCACCGGAGATGACTTTCCCAATACAAAAGTTCACCGGAGATGACTTTTCCCATACAAAAGTTCACCGGAGATGACTTTGCCAATACAAAAGTTCACCGGAGATGACTTTCCCAATACAAAAGTTCAACGGAGATGACTTTCCCAATACAAAAGTTCACCGGAGATGACTTTTCCAATACAAAAGTTCACCGGAGATGACTTTTCCCATACAAAAGTTCACCGGAGATGACTTTTCCAATACAAAAGTTCACCGGAGATGACTTTTCCCATACAAAAGTTCACCGGAGATGACTTTTCCAATACAAAAGTTCACCGGAGATGACCTTCCCAATACAAAAGTTCACCGGAGATGACTTTTCCCATACAAAAGTTCACCGGGCATGATTTTCCCAATACAAAAGTTCACCGGGCATGACTTTCCCAATACAAAAGTTCACCGGAGATGACTTTTCCCATACAAAAGTTCACCGGTAATGACTTTCCCAATACAACAGTTCACCGAGCATGACTTTTCCAATACAAAAGTTCACCGGGCATGACTTTCCCAATACAAAAGTTCACCGGAGATGACTTTGCCAATACAAAAGTTCAACGGAGATGACTTTTCCATACAAAAGTTCACCGGGCATGACTTTCCCAATACAAAGGTTAACCGGAGATGAATTTTCCCATACAAAAGTTCACCGAGCATGACTTTTCCAATACAAATGTTCACCGGGCATGACTTTCCCAGTACAAAAGTTCACCGGGCATGACTTTTCCCATACAAAAGTTCACAGGAGATGCCAATACAAAAGTTCACCGGAGATGACTTTGCCAATACAAAAGCTCAACGGAGATGACTTCCCAATACAAAAGTTCACCGGGCATGACTTTCCCAATACAAAAGTTCATCGGAGATGACTTTCCCAATATAAAAGTTCACCGGGCATGACTTTCCCAATACAAAAGTTCACCGGGCATGACTTTCCCAATACAAAAGTTCAACGGAGATGACTTTCCCAATACAAAAGTTCACCGGAGATGACCTTCCCAATACAAAAGTTCACCGGGCATGACTTTTCCCATACAAAAGTTCACCGGGCATGAATTTCCCAATACAAAAGTTCACCGGGCATGACTTTCCCAATACAAAAGTTCACCGGGCATGACTTTCCCAATACAAAAGTTCAACGGAGATGACTTTCCCAATACAAAAGTTCACCGGAGATGACTTTTCCCATACAAAAGTTCACCGGAGATGACTTTTCCCATACAAAAGTTCACCGGAGATGACTTTCCCAATACAAAAGTTCACCGGAGATGACTTTTCCCATACAAAAGTTCACCGGAGATGACTTTGCCAATACAAAAGTTCACCGGAGATGACTTTCCCAATACAAAAGTTCAACGGAGATGACTTTGCCAATACAAAAGTTCACCGGGCATGACTTTTCTCATACAAAAGTTCACCGGAGATGACTTTCCCACTACGAAAGTTCACCGGGCATGACTTTCCCAATACAAAAGTTCACCGGGCATGACTTTCCCAATACAAAAGTTCACCGGAGATGACTTTTCCCATACAAAAGTTCACCGGTCATGACTTTCCCAATACAAAAGTTCACCGGAGATGACCTTCCCAATACAAAAGTTCACCTGGCATGACTTTTCCCATACAAAAGTTCACCGGGCATGAATTTCCCAATACAAAAGTTCACCGGGCATGACTTTCCCAATACAAAAGTTCACCGGGCATGACTTTCCCAATACAAAAGTTCAACGGAGATGACTTTCCCAATACAAAAGTTCACCGGGCATGACTTTTCTCATACAAAAGTTCACCGGAGATGACTTTCCCACTACAAAAGTTCACCGGGCATGACTTTCCCAATACAACATTTCACCGGAGATGACTTTTCCCATACATAAGTTCACCGGAGATGACTTTTCCCATACAAAAGTTCACCGGAGATGACTTTCCCAATACAAAAGTTCACCGGGCATGACTTTCCCAATACAAAAGTTCACCGGAGATGACTTTCCCAATACAAAAGTTCACCGGAGATGACTTTTCCCATACAAAAGTTCACCGGAGATGACTTTTCCCATACAAAAGTTCACCGGAGATGACTTTCCCAATACAAAAGTTCACTGGAGATGACTTTTCCCATACAAAAGTTCACCGGAGATGAATTTGCCAATACAAAAGTTCACCGGAGATGACTTTCCCAATACAAAAGTTCAACGGAGATGACTTTCCCACTACAAAAGTTCACCGGGCATGACTTTCCCAATACAACATTTCACCGGAGATGACTTTTCCCATACATAAGTTCACCGGAGATGACTTTTCCCATACAAAAGTTCACCGGAGATGACTTTCCCAATACAAAAGTTCACCGGGCATGACTTTCCCAATACAAAAGTTCACCGGAGATGACTTTCCCAATACAAAAGTTCACCGGAGATGACTTTTCCCATACAAAAGTTCACCGGAGATGACTTTTCCCATACAAAAGTTCACCGGAGATGACTTTCCCAATACAAAGTTCACCGGAGATGACTTTTCCCATACAAAAGTTCACCGGAGATGACTTTGCCAATACAAAAGTTCACCGGAGATGACTTTCCCAATACAAAAGTTCAACGGAGATGACTTTCCCAATACAAAAGTTCACCGGAGATGACTTTTCCAATACAAAAGTTCACCGGAGATGACTTTTCCCATACAAAAGTTCACCGGAGATGACTTTTCCAATACAAAAGTTCACCGGAGATGACTTTTCCCATACAAAAGTTCACCGGAGATGACTTTTCCAATACAAAAGTTCACCGGAGATGACCTTCCCAATACAAAAGTTCACCGGAGATGACTTTTCCCATACAAAAGTTTACCGGGCATGACTTTCCCAATACAAAAGTTCACCGGGCATGACTTTCCCAATACAAAAGTTCACCGGAGATGACTTTTCCCATACAAAAGTTCACCGGTCATGACTTTCCCAATACAACAGTTCACCGAGCATGACTTTCCCAATACAAAAGTTCACCGGGCATGACTTTCCCAATACAAAAGTTCACCGGAGATGACTTTTCCCATACAAAGGTTCACCGGTCATGACTTTCCCAATACAACAGTTCACCGAGCATGACTTTCCCAATACAAAAGTTCACCGGGCATGACTTTCCCAATACAAAAGTTCACCGGAGATGACTTTGCCAATACAAAAGTTCAACGGAGATGACTTTTCCATACAAAAGTTCACCGGAGATGACTTTGCCAATACAAAAGTTCACCGGAGATGACTTATCCCATACAAAAGTTCACCGGAGATGACTTTCCCAATACAAAAGTTCACAGGGGATGACTTTCCCAATACAAAAGTTCACCGGGCATGACTTTCCCAATACAAAAGTTCACCGGAGGTGACTTTGCCAATACAAAAGTTCACCGGAGATGACTTTGCCAATACAAAAGTTCACCGGGCATGACTTTCCCAATACAAAAGTTAACCGGAGATGAATTTTCCCATACAAAAGTTCACCGGGCATGACTTTTCCAATACAAATGTTCACCGGGCATGACTTTCCCAGTACAAAAGTTCACCGGGCATGACTTTTCCCATACAAAAGTTCACAGGAGATGACTTTGCCAATACAAAATTCACCGGAGATGACTTTGCCAATACAAAAGCTCAACGGAGATGACTTCCCAATACAAAAGTTCACCGGGCATGACTTTCCCAATACAAAAGTTCATCGGAGATGACTTTCCCAATATAAAAGTTCACCGGGCATGACTTTCCCAATACAAAAGTTCACCGGGCATGACTTTCCCAATACAAAAGTTCAACGGAGATGACTTTCCCAATACAAAAGTTCACCGGAGATGACCTTCCCAATACAAAAGTTCACCGGGCATGACTTTTCCCATACAAAAGTTCACCGGGCATGAATTTCCCAATACAAAAGTTCACCGGGCATGACTTTCCCAATACAAAAGTTCACCGGGCATGACTTTCCCAATACAAAAGTTCAACGGAGATGACTTTCCCAATACAAAAGTTCACCGGAGATGACTTTTCCCATACAAAAGTTCACCGGAGATGACTTTTCCCATACAAAAGTTCACCGGAGATGACTTTCCCAATACAAAAGTTCACCGGAGATGACTTTTCCCATACAAAAGTTCACCGGAGATGACTTTGCCAATACAAAAGTTCACCGGAGATGACTTTCCCAATACAAAAGTTCAACGGAGATGACTTTGCCAATACAAAAGTTCACCGGGCATGACTTTTCTCATACAAAAGTTCACCGGAGATGACTTTCCCACTACGAAAGTTCACCGGGCATGACTTTCCCAATACAAAAGTTCACCGGGCATGACTTTCCCAATACAAAAGTTCACCGGAGATGACTTTTCCCATACAAAAGTTCACCGGTCATGACTTTCCCAATACAAAAGTTCACCGGAGATGACCTTCCCAATACAAAAGTTCACCGGGCATGACTTTTCCCATACAAAAGTTCACCGGGCATGAATTTCCCAATACAAAAGTTCACCGGGCATGACTTTCCCAATACAAAAGTTCACCGGGCATGACTTTCCCAATACAAAAGTTCAACGGAGATGACTTTCCCAATACAAAAGTTCACCGCGCATGACTTTTCTCATACAAAAGTTCACCGGAGATGACTTTCCCACTACAAAAGTTCACCGGGCATGACTTTCCCAATACAACATTTCACCGGAGATGACTTTTCCCATACATAAGTTCACCGGAGATGACTTTTCCCATACAAAAGTTCACCGGAGATGACTTTCCCAATACAAAAGTTCACCGGGCATGACTTTCCCAATACAAAAGTTCACCGGAGATGACTTTCCCAATACAAAAGTTCACCGGAGATGACTTTTCCCATACAAAAGTTCACCGGAGATGACTTTTCCCATACAAAAGTTCACCGGAGATGACTTTCCCAATACAAAAGTTCACCGGAGATGACTTTTCCCATACAAAAGTTCACCGGAGATGAATTTGCCAATACAAAAGTTCACCGGAGATGACTTTCCCAATACAAAAGTTCAACGGAGATGACTTTCCCACTACAAAAGTTCACCGGGCATGACTTTCCCAATACAACATTTCACCGGAGATGACTTTTCCCATACATAAGTTCACCGGAGATGACTTTTCCCATACAAAAGTTCACCGGAGATGACTTTCCCAATACAAAAGTTCACCGGGCATGACTTTCCCAATACAAAAGTTCACCGGAGATGACTTTCCCAATACAAAAGTTCACCGGAGATGACTTTTCCCATACAAAAGTTCACCGGAGATGACTTTTCCCATACAAAAGTTCACCGGAGATGACTTTCCCAATACAAAAGTTCACCGGGCATGACTTTCCCAATACAAAAGTTCACCGGAGATGACTTTCCCAATACAAAAGTTCACCGGAGATGACTTTTCCCATACAAAAGTTCACCGGAGATGACTTTTCCCATACAAAAGTTCACCGGAGATGACTTTCCCAATACAAAAGTTCACCGGAGATGACTTTTCCCATACAAAAGTTCACCGGAGATGAATTTGCCAATACAAAAGTTCACCGGAGATGATTTTCCCAATACAAAAGTTCAACGGAGATGACTTTCCCACTACAAAAGTTCACCGGGCATGACTTTCCCAATACAACATTTCACCGGAGATGACTTTTCCCATACATAAGTTCACCGGAGATGACTTTTCCCATACAAAAGTTCACCGGAGATGACTTTCCCAATACAAAAGTTCACCGGGCATGACTTTCCCAATACAAAAGTTCACCGGGCATGACTTTCCCAATACAAAAGTTCACCGGAGATGACTTTTCCCATACAAAAGTTCAAAGGTCATGACTTTCCCAATACAACAGTTCACCGAGCATGACTTTCCCAATACAAAAGTTCACCGGGCATGACTTTCCCAATACAAAAGTTCACCGGAGATGACTTTGCCAATACAAAAGTTCACCGGAGATGACTTTGCCAATACAAAAGTTCACCGGAGATGACTTATCCCATACAAAAGTTCACCGAAGATGACTTTCCCAATACAAAAGTTCACCGGGGATGACTTTCCTAATACAAAAGTTCACCGGGCATGACTTTCCCAATACAAAAGTTCACCGGAGGTGACTTTGCCAATACAAAAGTTCACCGGAGATGACTTTGCCAATACAAAAGTTCACCGGGCATGACTTTCCCAATACAAAAGTTAACCGGAGATGAATTTTCCCATACAAAAGTTCACCGGGCATGACTTTTCCAATACAAATGTTCACAGGGCATGACTTTCCCAGTACAAAAGTTCAACGGAGATGACTTTCCCAATACAAAAGTTCACCGGGCATGACTTTTCTCATACAAAAGTTCACCGGAGATAACTTTCCCACTACAAAAGTTCACCGGGCATGACTTTCCCAATACAACATTTCACCGGAGATGACTTTTCCCATACATAAGTTCACCGGAGATGACTTTTCCCATACAAAAGTTCACCGGAGATGACTTTCCCAATACAAAAGTTCACCGGGCATGACTTTCCCAATACAAAAGTTCACCGGAGATGACTTTCCCAATACAAAAGTTCACCGGAGATGACTTTTCCCATACAAAAGTTCACCGGAGATGACTTTTCCCATACAAAAGTTCACCGGAGATGACTTTCCCAATACAAAAGTTCACAGGAGATGACTTTTCCCATACAAAAGTTCACCGGAGATGAATTTGCCAATACAAAAGTTCACCGGAGATGACTTTCCCAATACAAAAGTTCAACGGAGATGACTTTCCCACTACAAAAGTTCACCGGGCATGACTTTCCCAATACAACATTTCACCGGAGATGACTTTTCCCATACATAAGTTCACCGGAGATGACTTTTCCCATACAAAAGTTCACCGGAGATGACTTTCCCAATACAAAAGTTCACCGGGCATGACTTTCCCAATACAAAAGTTCACCGGAGATGACTTTCCCAATACAAAAGTTCACCGGAGATGACTTTTCCCATACAAAAGTTCACCGGAGATGACTTTTCCCATACAAAAGTTCACCGGAGATGACTTTCCCAATACAAAAGTTCACCGGGCATGACTTTCCCAATACAAAAGTTCACCGGAGATGACTTTCCCAATACAAAAGTTCACCGGAGATGACTTTTCCCATACAAAAGTTCACCGGAGATGACTTTTCCCATACAAAAGTTCACCGGAGATGACTTTCCCAATACAAAAGTTCACCGGAGATGACTTTTCCCATACAAAAGTTCACCGGAGATGAATTTGCCAATACAAAAGTTCACCGGAGATGACTTTCCCAATACAAAAGTTCAACGGAGATGACTTTCCCACTACAAAAGTTCACCGGGCATGACTTTCCCAATACAACATTTCACCGGAGATGACTTTTCCCATACATAAGTTCACCGGAGATGACTTTTCCCATACAAAAGTTCACCGGAGATGACTTTCCCAATACAAAAGTTCACCGGGCATGACTTTCCCAATACAAAAGTTCACCGGGCATGACTTTCCCAATACAAAAGTTCACCGGAGATGACTTTTCCCATACAAAAGTTCACCGGTCATGACTTTCCCAATACAAAAGTTCACCGGAGATGACTTTTCCCATACAAAAGTTCACCGGAGATGACTTTTCCCATACAAAAGTTCACCGGAGATGACTTTCCCAATACAAAAGTTCACCGGAGATGACTTTTCCCATACAAAAGTTCACCGGAGATGAATTTGCCAATACAAAAGTTCACCGGAGATGACTTTCCCAATACAAAAGTTCAACGGAGATGACTTTCCCACTACAAAAGTTCACCGGGCATGACTTTCCCAATACAACATTTCACCGGAGATGACTTTTCCCATACATAAGTTCACCGGAGATGACTTTTCCCATACAAAAGTTCACCGGAGATGACTTTCCCAATACAAAAGTTCACCGGGCATGACTTTCCCAATACAAAAGTTCACCGGGCATGACTTTCCCAATACAAAAGTTCACCGGAGATGACTTTTCCCATACAAAAGTTCACCGGTCATGACTTTCCCAATACAACAGTTCACCGAGCATGACTTTCCCAATACAAAAGTTCACCGGGCATGACTTTCCCAATACAAAAGTTCACCGGAGATGACTTTGCCAATACAAAAGTTCACCGGAGATGACTTTGCCAATACAAAAGTTCACCGGAGATGACTTATCCCATACAAAAGTTCACCGAAGATGACTTTCCCAATACAAAAGTTCACCGGGGATGACTTTCCTAATACAAAAGTTCACCGGGCATGACTTTCCCAATACAAAAGTTCACCGGAGGTGACTTTGCCAATACAAAAGTTCACCGGAGATGACTTTGCCAATACAAAAGTTCACCGGGCATGACTTTCCCAATACAAAAGTTAACCGGAGATGAATTTTCCCATACAAAAGTTCACCGGGCATGACTTTTCCAATACAAATGTTCACAGGGCATGACTTTCCCAGTACAAAAGTTCAACGGAGATGACTTTCCCAATACAAAAGTTCACCGGGCATGACTTTTCTCATACAAAAGTTCACCGGAGATAACTTTCCCACTACAAAAGTTCACCGGGCATGACTTTCCCAATACAACATTTCACCGGAGATGACTTTTCCCATACATAAGTTCACCGGAGATGACTTTTCCCATACAAAAGTTCACCGGAGATGACTTTCCCAATACAAAAGTTCACCGGGCATGACTTTCCCAATACAAAAGTTCACCGGAGATGACTTTCCCAATACAAAAGTTCACCGGAGATGACTTTTCCCATACAAAAGTTCACCGGAGATGACTTTTCCCATACAAAAGTTCACCGGAGATGACTTTCCCAATACAAAAGTTCACCGGAGATGACTTTTCCCATACAAAAGTTCACCGGAGATGAATTTGCCAATACAAAAGTTCACCGGAGATGACTTTCCCAATACAAAAGTTCAACGGAGATGACTTTCCCACTACAAAAGTTCACCGGGGATGACTTTCCTAATACAAAAGTTCACCGGGCATGACTTTCCCAATACCAAAGTTCACCGGAGGTGACTTTGCCAATACAAAAGTTCACCGGAGATGACTTTGCCAATACAAAAGTTCACCGGGCATGACTTTCCCAATACAAAAGTTAACCGGAGATGACTTTTCCCATACAAAAGTTCACCGGAGATGACTTTCCCAATACAAAAGTTCACCGGAGATGACTTTTCCCATACAAAAGTTCACCGGAGATGAATTTGCCAATACAAAAGTTCACCGGAGATGACTTTCCCAATACAAAAGTTCAACGGAGATGACTTTCCCACTACAAAAGATCACCGGGCATGACTTTCCCAATACAACATTTCACCGGAGATGACTTTTCCCATACATAAGTTCACCGGAGATGACTTTTCCCATACAAAAGTTCACCGGAGATGACTTTCCCAATACAAAAGTTCACCGGGCATGACTTTCCCAATACAAAAGTTCACCGGGCATGACTTTCCCAATACAAAAGTTCACCGGAGATGACTTTTCCCATACAAAAGTTCACCGGTCATGACTTTCCCAATACAACAGTTCACCGAGCATGACTTTCCCAATACAAAAGTTCACCGGGCATGACTTTCCCAATACAAAAGTTCACCGGAGATGACTTTGCCAATACAAAAGTTCACCGGAGATGACTTTGCCAATACAAAAGTTCACCGGAGATGACTTATCCCATACAAAAGTTCACCGAAAATGACTTTCCCAATACAAAAGTTCACCGGGGATGACTTTCCTAATACAAAAGTTCACCGGGCATGACTTTCCCAATACAAAAGTTCACCGGAGGTGACTTTGCCAATACAAAAGTTCACCGGAGATGACTTTGCCAATACAAAAGTTCACCGGGCATGACTTTCCCAATACAAAAGTTAACCGGAGATGAATTTTCCCATACAAAAGTTCACCGGGCATGACTTTTCCAATACAAATGTTCACAGGGCATGACTTTCCCAGTACAAAAGTTCAACGGAGATGACTTTCCCAATACAAAAGTTCACCGGGCATGACTTTTCTCATACAAAAGTTCACCGGAGATAACTTTCCCACTACAAAAGTTCACCGGGCATGACTTTCCCAATACAACATTTCACCGGAGATGACTTTTCCCATACATAAGTTCACCGGAGATGACTTTTCCCATACAAAAGTTCACCGGAGATGACTTTCCCAATACAAAAGTTCACCGGGCATGACTTTCCCAATACAAAAGTTCACCGGAGATGACTTTCCCAATACAAAAGTTCACCGGAGATGACTTTTCCCATACAAAAGTTCACCGGAGATGACTTTTCCCATACAAAAGTTCACCGGAGATGACTTTCCCAATACAAAAGTTCACCGGAGATGACTTTTCCCATACAAAAGTTCACCGGAGATGAATTTGCCAATACAAAAGTTCACCGGAGATGACTTTCCCAATACAAAAGTTCAACGGAGATGACTTTCCCACTACAAAAGTTCACCGGGCATGACTTTCCCAATACAACATTTCACCGGAGATGACTTTTCCCATACATAAGTTCACCGGAGATGACTTTTCCCATACAAAAGTTCACCGGAGATGACTTTCCCAATACAAAAGTTCACCGGGCATGACTTTCCCAATACAAAAGTTCACCGGAGATGACTTTCCCAATACAAAAGTTCACCGGAGATGACTTTTCCCATACAAAAGTTCACCGGAGATGACTTTTCCCATACAAAAGTTCACCGGAGATGACTTTCCCAATACAAAAGTTCACCGGGCATGACTTTCCCAATACAAAAGTTCACCGGAGATGACTTTCCCAATACAAAAGTTCACCGGAGATGACTTTTCCCATACAAAAGTTCACCGGAGATGACTTTTCCCATACAAAAGTTCACCGGAGATGACTTTCCCAATACAAAAGTTCACCGGAGATGACTTTTCCCATACAAAAGTTCACCGGAGATGAATTTGCCAATACAAAAGTTCACCGGAGATGACTTTCCCAATACAAAAGTTCAACGGAGATGACTTTCCCACTACAAAAGTTCACCGGGCATGACTTTCCCAATACAACATTTCACCGGAGATGACTTTTCCCATACATAAGTTCACCGGAGATGACTTTTCCCATACAAAAGTTCACCGGAGATGACTTTCCCAATACAAAAGTTCACCGGGCATGACTTTCCCAATACAAAAGTTCACCGGGCATGACTTTCCCAATACAAAAGTTCACCGGAGATGACTTTTCCCATACAAAAGTTCACCGGTCATGACTTTCCCAATACAACAGTTCACCGAGCATGACTTTCCCAATACAAAAGTTCACCGGGCATGACTTTCCCAATACAAAAGTTCACCGGAGATGACTTTGCCAATACAAAAGTTCACCGGAGATGACTTTGCCAATACAAAAGTTCACCGGAGATGACTTATCCCATACAAAAGTTCACCGAAGATGACTTTCCCAATACAAAAGTTCACCGGGGATGACTTTCCTAATACAAAAGTTCACCGGGCATGACTTTCCCAATACAAAAGTTCACCGGAGGTGACTTTGCCAATACAAAAGTTCACCGGAGATGACTTTGCCAATACAAAAGTTCACCGGGCATGACTTTCCCAGTACAAAAGTTAACCGGAGATGAATTTTCCCATACAAAAGTTCACCGGGCATGACATTTCCAATACAAATGTTCACAGGGCATGACTTTCCCAGTACAAAAGTTCACCGGGCATGACTTTTCCCATACAAAAGTTCTCCGGAGATGACTTTGCCAATACAAAAGTTCACCGGAGATGACTTTGCCAATACAAAAGCTCAACGGAGATGACTTCCCAATACAAAAGTTCACCGGGCATGACTTTCCCAATACAAAAGTTCATCGGAGATGACTTTCCCAATATAAAAGTTCACCGGGCATGACTTTCCCAATACAAAAGTTCACCGGGCATGACTTTCCCAATACAAAAGTTCAACGGAGATGACTTTCCCAATACAAAAGTTCACCGGAGATGACCTTCCCAATACAAAAGTTCACCGGGCATGACTTTTCCCATACAAAAGTTCACCGGGCATGAATTTCCCAATACAAAAGTTCACCGGGCATGACTTTTTAAATACAAAAGTTCACCGGGCATGACTATCCCAATACAAAAGTTCACCGGAGATGACTTTTTCCATACAAAAGTTCACCGGAGATGACTTTTCCCTATACAAAAGTTCACCGGGCATGACTTTCCCAATACAAAAGTTCACCGGGCATGACTTTCCCAATACAAAAGTTCACCGGGCATGACTTTCCCAATACAAAAGTTCACCGGGCATGACTTTCCCAATACAAAAGTTCACCGGAGATGACTTTCCCAATACAAAAGTTCACCGGAGATGACCTTCCCCATACAAAAGTTCACCAGGCATGACTTTGCCAATACAAAAGTTCACCGGAGATGACTTTTCCCATACAAAAGTTCACCGGGCATGACTTTCCCAATACAAAAGTTCACCGGGCATGTCTTTCCCAATACAAAAGTTCACCGGAGATGACTTTCCCAATACAAAAGTTCACCGGAGATGACTTTTCGAATACAAAAGTTCACCGGAGATGACTTTCCCAATACAAAAGTTCACCGGAGATGACTTTCCCAATACAAAAGTTCACCGGGCATGACTTTCCCAATACAAAAGTTCACCGGAGATGACTTTCCCAATACAAAAGTTCACCGGAGATGACTTTTCCAATACAAAAGTTCACCGGAGATGACTTTTCCCATACAAAAGTTCACCGGAGATGACTTTCCCAATACAAAAGTTCACCGGGCATGACTTTCCCAATACAAAAGTTCACCGGAGATGACTTTCCCAATACAAAAGTTCACCGGAGATGACTTTTCCCATACAAAAGTTCACCGGAGATGACTTTTCCCATACAAAAGTTCACCGGAGATGACTTTCCCAATACAAAAGTTCACCGGAGATGACTTTTCCCATACAAAAGTTCACCGGAGATGAATTTGCCAATACAAAAGTTCACCGGAGATGACTTTCCCAATACAAAAGTTCAACGGAGATGACTTTCCCACTACAAAAGTTCACCGGGCATGACTTTCCCAATACAACATTTCACCGGAGATGACTTTTCCCATACATAAGTTCACCGGAGATGACTTTTCCCATACAAAAGTTCACCGGAGATGACTTTCCCAATACAAAAGTTCACCGGGCATGACTTTCCCAATACAAAAGTTCACCGGGCATGACTTTCCCAATACAAAAGTTCACCGGAGATGACTTTTCCCATACAAAAGTTCACCGGTCATGACTTTCCCAATACAACAGTTCACCGAGCATGACTTTCCCAATACAAAAGTTCACCGGGCATGACTTTCCCAATACAAAAGTTCACCGGAGATGACTTTGCCAATACAAAAGTTCACCGGAGATGACTTTGCCAATACAAAAGTTCACCGGAGATGACTTATCCCATACAAAAGTTCACCGAAGATGACTTTCCCAATACAAAAGTTCACCGGGGATGACTTTCCTAATACAAAAGTTCACCGGGCATGACTTTCCCAATACAAAAGTTCACCGGAGGTGACTTTGCCAATACAAAAGTTCACCGGAGATGACTTTGCCAATACAAAAGTTCACCGGGCATGACTTTCCCAATACAAAAGTTAACCGGAGATGAATTTTCCCATACAAAAGTTCACCGGGCATGACTTTTCCAATACAAATGTTCACAGGGCATGATTTTCCCAGTACAAAAGTTCACCGGGCATGACTTTTCCCATACAAAAGTTCTCCGGAGATGACTTTGCCAATACAAAAGTTCACCGGAGATGACTTTGCCAATACAAAAGCTCAACGGAGATGACTTCCCAATACAAAAGTTCACCGGGCATGACTTTCCCAATACAAAAGTTCATCGGAGATGACTTTCCCAATATAAAAGTTCACCGGGCATGACTTTCCCAATACAAAAGTTCACCGGGCATGACTTTCCCAATACAAAAGTTCAACGGAGATGACTTTCCCAATACAAAAGTTCACCGGAGATGACCTTCCCAATACAAAAGTTCACCGGGCATGACTTTTCCCATACAAAAGTTCACCGGGCATGAATTTCCCAATACAAAAGTTCACCGGGCATGACTTTCCAAATACAAAAGTTCACCGGGCATGACTATCCCAATACAAAAGTTCACCGGAGATGACTTTTTCCATACAAAAGTTCACCGGAGATGACTTTTCCCTATACAAAAGTTCACCGGGCATGACTTTCCCAATACAAAAGTTCACCGGGCATGACTTTCCCAATACAAAAGTTCACCGGGCATGACTTTCCCAATACAAAAGTTCACCGGAGATGACTTTTCCCATACAAAAGTTCACCGGAGATGACTTTCCCAATACAAAAGTTCACCGGAGATGACCTTCCCCATACAAAAGTTCACCAGGCATGACTTTGCCAATACAAAAGTTCACCGGAGATGACTTTTCCCATACAAAAGTTCACCGGGCTTGACTTTCCCAATACAAAAGTTCACCGGGCATGTCTTTACCAATACAAAAGTTCACCGGAGATGACTTTCCCAATACAAAAGTTCACCGGAGATGACTTTTCCAATACAAAAGTTCACCGGAGATGACTTTTCCCATACAAAAGTTCACCGGA
This sequence comes from Musca autumnalis, assembly GCF_047663935.1. NCBI lineage: Eukaryota > Metazoa > Arthropoda > Insecta > Diptera > Muscidae > Musca > Musca autumnalis. The sequence goes on along the minus strand of NW_027412164.1, from coordinate 45,018 downwards.
GATGACTTTTCCAATACAAAAGTTCACCGGGGATGACCTTCCCAATACAAAAGTTCACCGGAGATGACTTTTCCCATACAAAAGTTCACCGGGCATGACTTTCCCAATACAAAAGTTCACCGGGCATGACTTTCCCAATACAAAAGTTCACCGGAGATGACTTTTCCCATACAAGAGTTCACCGGTCATGACTTTCCCAATACAACAGTTCACCGAGCATGACTTTCCCAATACAAAAGTTCACCGGGCATGACTTTCCCAATACAAAAGTTCACCGGAGATGACTTTTCCCATACAAAAGTTCACCGGTCATGACTTTCCCAATACAACAGTTCACCGAGCATGACTTTCCCAATACAAAAGTTCACCGGGCATGACTTTCCCAATACAAAAGTTCAACGGAGATGACTTTGCCAATACAAAAGTTCAACGGAGATGACTTTTCCATACAAAAGTTCACCGGAGATGACTTTGCCAATACAAAAGTTCACCGGAGATGACTTTGCCAATACAAAAGTTCACCGGAGATGACTTATCCCATACAAAAGTTCACCGGAAATGACTTTCCCAAAACAAAAGTTCACCGGGGATGACTTTCCCAATACAAAAGTTCACCGGGCATGACTTTCCCAATATAAAAGTTCACCGGAGGTGACTTTGCCAATACAAAAGTTCACCGGAGATGACTTTGCCAATACAAAAGTTCACCGGGCATGACTTTCCCAATACAAAAGTTCATCGGAGATGACTTTCCCAATATAAAAGTTCACCGGGCATGACTTTCCCAATACAAAAGTTCACCGGGCATGACTTTCCCAATACAAAAGTTCAACGGAGATGACTTTCCTAATACAAAAGTTCACCGGAGATGACCTTCCCAATACAAAAGTTCACCGGGCATGACTTTTCCCATACAAAAGTTCACCGGGCATGAATTTCCCAATACAAAAGTTCACCGGGCATGACTTTCCAAATACAAAAGTTCACCGGGCATGACTATCCCAATACAAAAGTTCACCGGAGATGACTTTTTCCATACAAAAGTTCACCGGAGATGACTTTTCCCCATACAAAAGTTCACCGGGCATGACTTTCCCAATACAAAAGTTCACCGGGCATGACTTTCCCAATACAAAAGTTCACCGGGCATGACTTTCCCAATACAAAAGTTCACCGGGCATGACTTTCCCAATACAAAAGTTCACCGGAGATGACTTTTCCCATACAAAAGTTCACCGGAGATGACTTTCCCAATACAAAAGTTCACCGGAGATGACCTTCCCCATACAAAAGTTCACCAGGCATGACTTTGCCAATACAAAAGTTCACCGGAGATGACTTTTCCCGTACAAAAGTCCACCGGGCATGACTTTCCCAATACAAAAGTTCACCGGGCATGACTTTCCCAAGACAAAAGTTCACCGGAGATGACTTTTCCCATACAAAAGTTCACCGGAGATGACTTTCCCAATACAAAAGTTCACCGGAGATGACCTTCCCCATACAAAAGTTCACCAGGCATGACGTTGCGAATACAAAAGTTCACCGGAGATGACTTTTCCCGTACAAAAGTTCACCGGGCATGACTTTCCCAATACAAAAGTTCACCGGGCATGTCTTTCCCAATACAAAAGTTCACCGGAGATGACCTTCCCAATACAAAAGTTCACCGGAGATGACTTTTCCCATACAAAAGTTCACCGGGCATGACTTTCCCAATACAAAAGTTCACCGGGCATGACTTTCCCAATACAAAAGTTCACCGGAGATGACTTTTCCCATACAAAAGTTCACCGGTCATGACTTTCCCAATACAACAGTTCACCGAGCATGACTTTCCCAATACAAAAGTTCACCGGGCATGACTTTCCCAATACAAAAGTTCACCGGAGATGACTTTTCCCATACAAAAGTTCACCGGTCATGACTTTCCCAATACAAAAGTTCACCGGAGATGACTTTTCCCATACAAAAGTTCACCGGTCATGACTTTCCCAATACAACAGTTCACCGGAGATGACTTTGCCAATACAAAAGTTCAACGGAGATGACTTTTCCATACAAAAGTTCACCGGAGATGACTTTGCCAATACAAAAGTTCACCGGAGATGACTTTGCCAATACAAAAGTTCACCGGAGATGACTTATCCCATACAAAAGTTCACCGGAGATGACTTTCCCAATACAAAAGTTAACCGGAGATGAATTTTTCCATACAAAAGTTCACCGGGCATGACTTTTCCAATACAAATGTTCACCGGGCATGACTTTCCCAGTAAAAAGTTCACCGGGCATGACTTTTCCCATACAAAAGTTCACCGGAGATGACTTTGCCAATACAAAAGTTCACCGGAGATGACTTTGCCAATACAAAAGCTCAACGGAGATGACTTCCCAATACAAAAGTTCACCGGGCATGACTTTCCCAATACAAAAGTTCATAGGAGATGACTTTCCCAATATAAAAGTTCACCGGGCATGACTTTCCCAATACAAAAGTTCACCGGGCATGACTTTCCCAATACAAAAGTTCAACGGAGATGACTTTCCCAATACAAAAGTTCACCGGAGATGACCTTCCCAATACAAAAGTTCACCGGGCATGACTTTTCCCATACAAAAGTTCACCGGGCATGAATTTCCCAATACAAAAGTTCACCGGGCATGACTTTCCAAATACAAAAGTTCACCGGGCATGACTATCCCAATACAAAAGTACACCGGAGATGACTTTTTCCATACAAAAGTTCACCGGAGATGACTTTTCCCCTATACAAAAGTTCACCGGGCATGACTTTCCCAATACAAAAGTTCACCGGGCATGACTTTCCCAATACAAAAGTTCACCGGGCATGACTTTCCCAATACAAAAGTTCACCGGGCATGCCTTTCCCAATACAAAAGTTCACCGGAGATGACTTTTCCCATACAAAAGTTCACCGGAGATGACTTTCCCAATACAAAAGTTCACCGGAGATGACCTTCCCCATACAAAAGTTCACCAGGCATGACTTTGCCAATACAAAAGTTCACCGGAGATGACTTTTCCCATACAAAAGTTCACCGGGCATGACTTTCCCAATACAAAAGTTCACCGGGCATGTCTTTCCCAATACAAAAGTTCACCGGGAGATGACTTTCCCAATACAAAAGTTCACCGGAGATGACTTTTCCAATACAAAAGTTCACCGGAGATGACTTTTCCCATACAAAAGTTCACCGGAGATGACTTTTCCAATACAAAAGTTCACCGGAGATGACCTTCCCAATACAAAAGTTCACCGGAGATGACTTTTCCCATACAAAAGTTCACCGGGCATGACTTTCCCAATACAAAAGTTCACCGGGCATGACTTTCCCAATACAAAAGTTCACCGGAGATGGCCTTCCCAATACAAAAGTGCACCGGAGATGACCTTCCCAATACAAAAGTTTACCGGAGATGACTTTGCCAATACAAAAGTTCACCGAAGATGACTTTTCCCATACAAAACTTCACCAGAGTAGATTTTCCCAATACAAAAGTTCACCGGAGATGACTTTTCCAATACAAAAGTTCACCGGGCATGACTTTCGCAATACAAAAGTTCACCGGGCATGACTTTTCCATACAACAGTTCACTGGAGATGACTTTCCCAATACAAAAGTTCACCGGACATGACTTTCCCAATACAAAAGTTCACCGGAGCTGACTTTTCCCATGCAAAAGTTCACCGGGCATGACTTTCTCAATACAAAAGTTCACCGGGCATGACTTTCCCAATACAAAAGTTCACCGGGCATGACTTTCCCATACAACAGTTCACTGGAGATGACTTTCCCAATACAAAAGTTCACCGGGCATGACTTTGCCAATACAAGAGTTCACCGGAGATGACTTTTCCCATACAAAAGTTCACCGGGCATGACTTTCTCAATACAAAAAGTTCACCGGGCATGACTTTCCCAATACAAAAGTTCACCGGAGATGACTTTGCCAATACAAAAGTTCACCGGAGATGACTTTCCCAATACAAAAATTCACCGGAGATGACCTTACCAATACAAAAGTTCAAAGGAGATGACTTTTCCCAATACAGAAGTTCACCGGGCATGACTTTCCCAATACAAAAGTTCACCGGGCATGACTTTCCCAATACAAAGTTCACCGGACATGACTTTCCCAATACAAAAGTTCACCGGAGATGAATTTTCCCATGCAAAAGTTCACCGGAGATGACTTTCCCAATACAAAAGTTCACCGGAGATGACTTTCCCAATACAAAAGTTCACCGGAGATGACCTTCCCCATACAAAAGTTCACCAGGCATGACTTTGCCAATACAAAAGTTCACCGGAGATGACTTTTCCTATACAAAAGTTCACCGGAGATGACTTTTCCCATACAAAAGTTCACCGGAGATGACTTTCCCAATACAAAAGTTTACCGGAGAAGACCTTCCCCATACAAAAGTTCACCAGGCATGTCTTTCCCAATACAAAAGTTCACCGGAGATGACTTTCCCAATACAAAAGTTCACCGGAGATGATTTTTCCCATACAAAAGTTCATCGGAGATGACTTTTCCCATACAAAAGTTCACCGGAGATGACTTTCCCAATACAAAAGTTCACCGGAGATGACCTTCCCAATACAAAAGTTCACCTCAGATGACTTTCCCAATACAAAAGTTCACCGGGCATGACTTTCCCAATACAAAAATTCACCGGAGATGACTTTTCCAATACAAAAGTTCACCGGAGATGACTTTCCCAATACAAAAGTTCACAGGGCATGACTTTCCCAATACAAAAGTCCACCGGAGATGACTTTGCCAATACAAAAGTTCACCAGAAATGACTTTTCCCATACAAAAGTTCACCGGAGTAGACTTTACCAATACAAAAGTTCACAGGAGATGACTTTTCCAATACAAAAGTTCACCGGGCATGACTTTCCCAATACAAAAGTTTACCGGGCATGACTTTCCCATACAAAGTTCAGCGGAGATGACTTTCCCAATACAAAATTTCACCGGGCATGACTTTCCCAATACAAAAGTTCACCGGGCATGACTTTCCCATACAAAAGTTCACCGGAGATGACTTTCCTAATACAAAAGTTTACCGGGCATGACTTTCCCAATACAAAAGTTCACCGGAGAACTTTTCACATACAAAAGTTCACCGGAGATGACTTTTCCAATACAAAAGTTCACCGGAGATGACTTTTCCCATACAAAAGTTCAGCGGAGATGACTTTGCCAATACAAAAGCTCAACGGAGATGACTTCCCAATACAAAAGTTCACCGGGCATGACTTTCCCAATACAAAAGTTCATAGGAGATGACTTTCCCAATATAAAAGTTCACCGGGCATGACTTTCCCAATACAAAAGTTCACCGGGCATGACTTTCCCAATACAAAAGTTCAACGGAGATGACTTTCCCAATACAAAAGTTCACCGGAGATGACCTTCCCAATACAAAAGTTCACCGGGCATGACTTTTCCCATACAAAAGTTCACCGGGCATGAATTTCCCAATACAAAAGTTCACCGGGCATGACTTTCCAAATACAAAAGTTCACCGGGCATGACTATCCCAATACAAAAGTTCACCGGAGATGACTTTTTCCATACAAAAGTTCACCGGAGATGACTTTTCCCTATACAAAAGTTCACCGGGCATGACTTTCCCAATACAAAAGTTCACCGGCATGACTTTCCCAATACAAAAGTTCACCGGGCATGACTTTCCCAATACAAAAGTTCACCGGGCATGACTTTCCCAATACAAAAGTTCACCGGAGATGACTTTTCCCATACAAAAGTTCACCGGAGATGACTTTCCCAATACAAAAGTTCACCGGAGATGACCTTCCCCATACAAAAGTTCACCAGGCATGACTTTGCCAATACAAAAGTTCACCGGAGATGACTTTTCCCATACAAAAGTTCACCGGGCATGACTTTCCCAATACAAAAGTTCACCGGGCATGTCTTTCCCAATACAAAAGTTCACCGGAGATGACTTTCCCAATACAAAAGTTCACCGGAGATGACTTTTCCAATACAAAAGTTCACCGGAGATGACTTTTCCCATACAAAGTTCACCGGAGATGACTTTTCCAATACAAAAGTTCACCGGAGATGACCTTCCCAATACAAAAGTTCACCGGAGATGACTTTTCCCATACAAAAGTTCACCGGGCATGACTTTCCCAATACAAAAGTTCACCGGGCATGACTTTCCCAATACAAAAGTTCACCGGAGATGGCCTTCCCAATACAAAAGTGCACCGGAGATGACCTTCCCAATACAAAAGTTTACCGGGGATGACTTTGCCAATACAAAAGTTCACCGAAGATGACTTTTCCCATACAAAACTTCACCAGAGTAGATTTTCCCAATACAAAAGTTCACCGGAGATGACTTTTCCAATACAAAAGTTCACCGGGCATGACTTTCGCAATACAAAAGTTCACCGGGCATGACTTTTCCATACAACAGTTCACTGGAGATGACTTTCCCAATACAAAAGTTCACCGGGCATGACTTTCCCAATACAAAAGTTCACAGGAGCTGACTTTTCCCATGCAAAAGTTCACCGGGCATGACTTTCTCAATACAAAAGTTCACCGGAGATGACTTTCCCAATACAAAAGTTCACCGGGCATGACTTTCCCATACAACAGTTCACTGGAGATGACTTTCCCAATACAAAAGTTCACCGGGCATGACTTTGCCAATACAAGAGTTCACCGGAGATGACTTTTCCCATACAAAAGTTCACCGGGCATGACTTTCTCAATACAAAAGTTCACCGGGCATGACTTTCCCAATACAAAAGTTCACCGGAGATGACTTTGCCAATACAAAAGTTCACCGGAGATGACTTTCCCAATACAAAAATTCACCGGAGATGACCTTACCAATACAAAAGTTCAAAGGAGATGACTTTTCCCAATACAGAAGTTCACCGGGCATGACTTTCCCAATACAAAAGTTCACCGGGCATGACTTTCCCAATACAAAAGTTCACCGGACATGACTTTCCCAATACAAAAGTTCACCGGGCATTACTTTCCCAATACAAAAGTTCACCGGAGATGACTTTTCCATACAAAAGTTCACCGGAGATGACTTTCCCAATACAAAAGTTCACCGGAGATAACCTTCCCCATACAAAAGTTCACCAGGCATGACTTTGCCAATACAAAAGTTCACCGGAGATGACTTTTCCTATACAAAAGTTCACCGGAGATGACTTTTCCCATACAAAAGTTCACCGGAGATGACTTTCCCAATACAAAAGTTCACCGGAGAAGACCTTCCCCATACAAAAGTTCACCAGGCATGTCTTTCCCAATACAAAAGTTCACCGGAGATGACTTTCCCAATACAAAAGTTCACCGGAGATGATTTTTCCATACAAAAGTTCATCGGAGATGGCTTTTCCCATACAAAAGTTCACCGGAGATGACTTTCCCAATACAAAAGTTCACCGGAGATGACCTTCCCAATACAAAAGTTCACCTCAGATGACTTTCCCAATACAAAAGTTCACCGGGCATGACTTTCCCAATACAAAAATTCACCGGAGATGACTTTTCCAATACAAAAGTTCACCGGAGATGACTTTCCAATACAAAAGTTCACAGGGCATGACTTTCCCAATACAAAAGTCCACCGGAGATGACTTTGCCAATACAAAAGTTCACCAGAAATGACTTTTCCCATACAAAAGTTCACCGGAGTAGACTTTACCAATACAAAAGTTCACAGGAGATGACTTTTCCAATACAAAAGTTCACCGGGCATGACTTTCCCAATACAAAAGTTTACCGGGCATGACTTTCCCATACAAAAGTTCAGCGGAGATGACTTTCCCAATACAAAATTTCACCGGGCATGACTTTCCCAATACAAAAGTTCACCGGGCATGACTTTCCCATACAAAAGTTCACCGGAGATGACTTTCCTAATACAAAAGTTTACCGGGCATGACTTTCCCAATACAAAAGTTCACCGGAGATGACTTTTCACATACAAAAGTTCACCGGAGATGACTTTTCCAATACAAAAGTTCACCGGAGATGACTTTTCCCATACAAAAGTTCACCGGGCATGACTTTCCCGATACAAAAGTTCACCGGGCATGTCTTTCCCAATACAAAAGTTCACCGGAGATGAATTCCCAATACAAAAGTTCACCGGAGATGACTTTTCCAATACAAAAGTTCACCGGAGATGACTTTTCCCATACAAAAGTTCACCGGGCATGACTTTCCCAATACAAAAGTTCACCGGGCATGACTTTCCCAATACAAAAGTTCACCGGGCATGACTTTCCCAATACAAAAGTTCACCGGGCATGACTTTCCCAATACAAAAGTTCACCGGGCATCACTTTCCCAATACAAAAGTTCACCGGAGATGAATTTTCCCATACAAAAGTTCACCGGAGATGACTTCCCCAATACAAAAGTTCACCGGAGATGACTTTTCCCATACAAAAGTTCACCGGGCATGACTTTCCCGATACAAAAGTTCACCGGGCATGTCTTTCCCAATACAAAAGTTCACCGGGCATGACTTTCCCGGGGAATTCATCCCAATACAAAAGTTCACCGGAGATGACTTTTCCAATACAAAAGTTCACCGGAGATGACTTTTCCCATACAAAAGTTCACCGGAGATGACTTTGCCAATACAAAAGTTCACCGGAGATGACTTTGCCAATCCAAAAGTTCACCGGGCATGACTTTCCCAATACAAAAGTTCACCGGAGATGACTTTTCCCATACAAAAGTTCACCGGAGATGACTTTTCCAATACAAAAGTTCACCGGAGATGACTTTGCCAATCCAAAAGTTCACCGAGCATGACTTTCCCAATTCAAAAGTTCACCGGAGATGACTTTTCCCATACATAAGTTCACCGGAGATGACTTTTCCGTACAAAAGTTCACCGGAGATGACTTTCCCAATACAAAAGTTCACCGGAGATGACCTTCCCCATACAAAAGTTCACCAGGCATGACTTTGCCAATACAAAAGTTCACCGGAGATGACTTTTCCTATACAAAAGTTCACCGGAGATGACTTTTCCCATACAAAAGTTCACCGGAGATGACTTTCCCAATACAAAAGTTCACCGGAGAAGACCTTCCCCATACAAAAGTTCACCAGGCATGTCTTTCCCAATACAAAAGTTCACCGGAGATGACTTTCCCAATACAAAAGTTCACCGGAGATGATTTTTCCATACAAAAGTTCATCGGAGATGACTTTTCCCATACAAAAGTTCACCGGAGATGACTTTCCCAATACAAAGGTTCACCGGAGATGACCTTCCCAATACAAAAGTTCACCTCAGATGACTTTCCCAATACAAAAGTTCACCGGGCATGACTTTCCCAATACAAAAATTCACCGGAGATGACTTTTCCAATACAAAAGTTCAACGGAGATGACTTTCCCAATACAAAAGTTCACAGGGCATGACTTTCCCAATACAAAAGTCCACCGGAGATGACTTTGCCAATACAAAAGTTCACCAGAAATGACTTTTCCCATACAAAAGTTCACCGGAGTAGACTTTACCAATACAAAAGTTCACAGGAGATGACTTTTCCAATACAAAAGTTCACCGGGCATGACTTTCCCAATACAAAAGTTTACCGGGCATGACTTTCCCATACAAAAGTTCAGCGGAGATGACTTTCCCAATACAAAATTTCACCGGGCATGACTTTCCCAATACAAAAGTTCACCGGGCATGACTTTCCCATACAAAAGTTCACCGGAGATGACTTTCCTAATACAAAAGTTTACCGGGCATGACTTTCCCAATACAAAAGTTCACCGGAGATGACTTTTCACATACAAAAGTTCACCGGAGATGACTTTTCCAATACAAAAGTTCACCGGAGATGACTTTTCCCATACAAAAGTTCACCGGGCATGACTTTCCCGATACAAAAGTTCACCGGGCATGTCTTTCCCAATACAAAAGTTCACCGGAGATGAATTCCCAATACAAAAGTTCACCGGAGATGACTTTTCCAATACAAAAGTTCACCGGAGATGACTTTTCCCATACAAAAGTTCAACGGAGATGACTTTGCCAATACAAAAGTTCACCGGGCATGACTTTCCCAATACAAAAGTTCACCGGGCATGACTTTCCCAATACAAAAGTTCACCGGGCATGACTTTCCCAATACAAAAGTTCACCGGGCATCACTTTCCCAATACAAAAGTTCACCGGAGATGACTTTTCCCATACAAAAGTTCACCGGAGATGACTTTCCCAATACAAAAGTTCACCGGAGATGACTTTTCCCATACAAAAGTTCACCGGGCATGACTTTCCCGATACAAAAGTTCACCGGGCATGTCTTTCCCAATACAAAAGTTCACCGGGCATGACTTTCCCGGGGAATTCATCCCAATACAAAAGTTCACCGGAGATGACTTTTCCAATACAAAAGTTCACCGGAGATGACTTTTCCCATACAAAAGTTCACCGGAGATGACTTTGCCAATACAAAAGTTCACCGGAGATGACTTTGCCAATCCAAAAGTTCACCGGGCATGACTTTCCCAATACAAAAGTTCACCGGAGATGACTTTTCCCATACAAAAGTTCACCGGAGATGACTTTTCCAATACAAAAGTTCACCGGAGATGACTTTTCCAATACAAAAGTTCACCGGAGATGACTTTTCCCATACAAAAGTTCACCGGAGATGACTTTGCCAATACAAAAGTTCACCGGAGATGACTTTGCCAATCCAAAAGTTCACCGAGCATGACTTTCCCAATTCAAAAGTTCACCGGAGATGACTTTTCCCATACATAAGTTCACCGGAGATGACTTTTCCGTACAAAAGTTCACCGGAGATGACTTTGCCAATACAAAAGTTCCCCGGAGATGACTTTTCCCATACAAAAGTTCACCAGAGATGACTTTCCCATACAAAAGTTCACCGGAGATGACTTTCCCAATACAAAAGTTCACCGGAGATGACTTTGGCAATACAAGAGTGCACCGGAGATGACTTTTCCCATACAAAAGTTCACCGGGCATGACTTTCTCAATACAAAAGTTCACCGGGCATCACTTTCCCAATACAAAAGTTCACCGGAGATGACTTTTCCCATACAAAAGTTCACCGGAGATGACTTTGCCAATACAAAAGTTCACCGGGCATGACTTTCCCAATACAAAAGTTCACCGGACATGACTTTCCCAATACAAAAGTTCACCGGGCATGACTTTCCCAATACAAAAGTTCACCGGAGATGATTTTTCCCATACAAAAGTTCACCGGAGATGACTTTGCCAATACAAAAGTTCACCGGGCATGACTTTCCCAATACAAAAGTTCACCGGACATGACTTTCCCAATACAAAAGTTCACCGGGCATCACTTTCCCAATACAAAAGTTCACCGGAGATGATTTTTCCCATACAAAAGTTCACCGGAGATGACTTTCCCAATACAAAAGTTCACCGGAGATGACCTTCCCCATACAAAAGTTCACCAGGCATGACTTTGCCAATACAAAAGTTCACCGGAGATGACTTTTCCTATACAAAAGTTCACCGGATGACTTTCCCAATACAAAAGTTTACCGGGCATGACTTTCCCAATACAAAAGTTCACCGGAGATGACTTTTCCCATACAAAAGTTCACCGGAGATGACTTTCCCAATACAAAAGTTCACCGGAGATGACTTTTCCCATACAAAAGTTCACCGGGCATGACTTTCCCGATACAAAAGTTCACCGGGCATGTCTTTCCCAATACAAAAGTTCACCGGAGATGAATTCCCAATACAAAAGTTCACCGGAGATGACTTTTCCAATACAAAAGTTCACCGGAGATGACTTTTCCCATACAAAAGTTCACCGGAGATGACTTTGCCAATACAAAAGTTCACCGGGCATGACTTTCCCAATACAAAAGTTCACCGGGCATGACTTTCCCAATACAAAAGTTCACCGGGCATGACTTTCCCAATACAAAAGTTCACCGGGCATGACTTTCCCAATACAAAAGTTCACCGGGCATCACTTTCCCAATACAAAAGTTCACCGGAGATGACTTTTCCCATACAAAAGTTCACCGGAGATGACTTTCCCAATACAAAAGTTCACCGGAGATGACTTTTCCCATACAAAAGTTCACCGGGCATGACTTTCCCGATACAAAAGTTCACCGGGCATGTCTTTCCCAATACAAAAGTTCACCGGAGATGAATTCCCAATACAAAAGTTCACCGGAGATGACTTTTCCAATACAAAAGTTCACCGGAGATGACTTTTCCCATACAAAAGTTCACCGGAGATGACTTTGCCAATACAAGAGTTCACCGGAGATGACTTTGCCAATCCAAAAGTTCACCGGGCATGACTTTCCCAATAAAAAAGTTCACCGGAGATGACTTTTCCCATACAAAAGTTCACCGGAGATGACTTTTCCAATACAAAAGTTCACCGGAGATGACCTTCCCAATACAAAAGTTCACCGGAGATGACTTTGCCAATACAAAAGTTCACCGGAGATGACTTTTCCCATACAAAAGTTCACCGGAGTAGACTTTCCCAATACAAAAGTTCACCGGAGATGACTTTTCCAATACAAAAGTTCACCGGAGATGACTTTCCCAATACAAAAGTTCACCGGAGATGACCTTCCCAATACAAAAGTTCACCGGAGATGACTTTCCCAATACAAAAGTTCACCGGGCATGCATTTCCTAATACAAAAGTCCACCGGAGATGACTTTGCCAATACCAAAGTTCACCGGAGATGACTTTTCCCATACAAAAGTTCACCGGAGTAGACTTTCCCAATACAAAAGTTCACCGGAGATGACTTTTCCAATACAAAAGTTCACCGGAGATGACTTTTCCCATACAAAAGTTCACCGGAGATGACTTTGCCAATACAAGAGTTCACCGGAGATCACTTTGCCAATCCAAAAGTTCACCGGGCATGACTTTCCCAATACAAAAGTTCACCGGAGATGACTTTTCCCATACAAAAGTTCACCGGAGATGACTTTTCCAATACAAAAGTTCACCGGAGATGACCTTCCCAATACAAAAGTTCACCGGAGATGACTTTGCCAATACAAAAGTTCACCGGAGATGACTTTTCCCATACAAAAGTTCACCGGAGTAGACTTTCCCAATACAAAAGTTCACCGGAGATGACTTTTCCAATAGTTCACCGGACATGACTTTCCCAATACAAAAGTTCACCGGAGTAGACTTTCCCAATACAAAAGTTCACCGGGCATGACTTTCCCAATACAAAAGTTCTCCGGACATGACTTTCCCAATACAAAAGTTCACCGGAGATGACTTTTCCAATACAAAAGTTCACCGGAGATGACTTTTCCCATACAAAAGTTCACCGGAGATGACTTTTCCAATACAAAAGTTCACCGGAGATGACCTTCCCAATACAAAAGTTCACCGGAGATGACTTTCCCAATACAAAAGTTCACCGGAGATGACCTTCCCAATACAAAAGTCCACCGGAGATGACTTTGCCAATACAAAAGTTCACCGGAGATGACTTTTTCCATACAAAAGTTCACCGGAGTAGACTTTCCCAATACAAAAGTTCACCGGAGATGACTTTTCCAATAGTTCACCGGGCATGACTTTCCCAATACAAAAGTTCACCGGGCATGACTTTCCCATACAAAAGTTCACCGGAGATGAATTTCCCAATACAAAAGTTCACCGGAGATGATTTTCCAATACAAAAGTTCACCGGAGATGACTTTCCCAATACAAAAGTTCACCGGGCATGCATTTCCTAATACAAAAGTCCACCGGAGATGACTTTGCCAATACAAAAGTTCACCGGAGATGACTTTTCCCATACAAAAGTTCACCGGAGTAGACTTTCCCAATACAAAAGTTCACCGGAGATGACTTTTCCAATAGTTCACCGGGCATGACTTTCCCAATACAAAATTTCACCGGGCATGACTTTCCCATACAAAAGTTCACCGGAGATGACTTTCCCAATACAAAAGTTCACCGGGCATGACTTTCCCAATACAAAAGTTCACCGGGCATGACTTTCCCATACAAAAGTTCACCGGAGATGACTTCCCCAATACAAAAGTTCACCGGAGATGATTTTCCAATACAAAAGTTCACCGGAGATGACTTTCCCAATACAAAAGTTCACCGGGCATGCATTTCCTAATACAAAAGTCCACCGGAGATGACTTTGCCAATACAAAAGTTCACCGGAGATGACTTTTCCCATACAAAAGTTCACCGGAGTAGACTTTCCCAATACAAAAGTTCACCGGAGATGACTTTTCCAATAGTTCACCGGGCATGACTTTCCCAATACAAAAGTTCACCGGGCATGACTTTCCTAATACAAAAGTTCACCAGGCATGGCTTTCCCAATACAAAAGTTCACCGGAGATGACTTTGCCAATACAAAAGATCACCGGGCAAGACTTTCCCAATACAAAAGTTCACCGGGCATGACTTTCCCAATACAAAAGTTCACCGGGCATAACTTTCCCAATACAAAAATTCACCGGATATGACTTTGCCAATACAAAAGTTCCCCGGAGATGACTTTTCCCATACAAAAGTTCACCAGAGATGACTTTCCCATAAAAAAGTTCACCGGAGATGACTTTCCCAATACAAAAGTTCACCGGAGATGACTTTTCCAATACAAAAGTTCACCGGAGATGACTTTTCCCATAAAAAAGTTCACCGGACATGACTTTTCCAATACAAAAGTTCACCGGAGAAGACTTTTTCCATACAAAAGTTCACCGGAGATGACTTTCCCAATATAAAAGTTCACCGGAGATGACCTTCCCAACACAAAAGTTCACCGGAGATGATTTTTCCCATACAAAAGTTCACCGGGCATGACTTTCCCAATACAAAAGTTCACCGGGCATGACTTTGCCAATACAAAAGTTCACCGGAGATGATTTTCCCAATACAAAAGTTCACCGGAGATGACTTTTCCCATACAAAAGTTCACCGGGCATGACTTTGCCAATACAAAAGTTCACCGGAGATGATTTTCCCTATACAAAAGTTCACCGGAGATGACTTTCCCAATACAAAAGTTCACCGGAGATGACTTTCCCAGTACAAAAGTTCACCGGGCATGACTTTCTCAATACACAAGTTCACCGGGCATGACTTTCCCAATACAAAAGTTCACCGGAGATGACTTTGCCAATACAAAAGTTCACCGGGCATGACTTTCCCAATACAAAAGTTCACTGGGCATGACTTTCCCAATACAAAAGTTCACCGGGCATGACTTTCCCAATACAAAAGTTCACCGGAGATGACTTTTCCCATACAAAAGTTCACCGGAGATGACTTTTCCCATACAAAAGTTCACCGGAGATGACTTTCCCAACACAAAAGTTCACCGGAGATGACTTTCCCAATACAAAAGTTCACCGGGAAGGACTTTCCCAATACAAAAGTTCAGCGGGAATAAATATACAATAGTTCACCGGAGATGAATTTTCCCATACAAAAGTTCACCGGAGATGACTTTCCCAATACAAAAGTTCACCGGGCATGACTTTCCCAATACAAAAGTTCACCGGAGATGACTTTTTCCATACAAAAGTTCACCGAAGATGACTTTGCCAATACAAAAGTTCACCGGAGATGACTTTCCCAATACAAAACTTCACCGAGCATTACTTTTCCCAATACAAAAGTTCACCGGAGATGACCTTCCCAATACAAAAGTTCACCGGAGATGACTTTTCCCATAAAAAAGTTCACCGGAGATGACTTTCCCAATACAAAAGTTCATCAGGCATGACTTTCCCAATACAAAAGTTCACCGGGCATGACTTTCCAATACAAAAGTTCACCGGTGATGAATTTTCCCATACAAAAGTTCACAGGGCATGACTTTGCCAATACAAATGTTCCCCGGAGATGACTTTCCCAATACAAAAGTTCACCGGGCATGACTTTCCCAATACAAAAGTTCACTGGGCATGACTTTCCCAATACAAAAGTTCACCGGGCATGACTTTCCCAATACAAAAGTTCACCGGAGATGACTTTTCCCATACAAAAGTTCACCGGAGATGACTTTTCCCATACAAAAGTTCACCGGAGATGACTTTCCCAACACAAAAGTTCACCGGAGATGACTTTCCCAATACAAAAGTTCACCGGGAAGGGCTTTCCCAATACAAAAGTTCAGCGGGAATAAATTTCCCAATACAAAAGTTCACCGGGCATGACTTTCCCAAAACAAAAGTTCACCGGAGATTACTTTTCCCATACAAAAGTTCACCGGAGATGACTTTCCCAATTCAAAAGTTCACCGGAGATGACTTTCCCAATACAAAAGTTCACCGGAGATGACTTTCCCAATACAATAGTTCACCGGAGATGAATTTTCCCATACAAAAGTTCACCGGAGATGACTTTCCCAATACAAAAGTTCACCGGGCATGACTTTCCCAATACAAAAGTTCACCGGAGATGACTTTTTCCATACAAAAGTTCACCGAAGATGACTTTGCCAATACAAAAGTTCACCGGAGATGAGTTTCCCAATACAAAAGTTCACCGGAGATGACTTTTTCCATACAAAAGTTCACCGAAGATGACTTTGCCAATACAAAAGTTCACCGGAGATGACTTTCCCAATACAAAACTTCATCGAGCATTACTTTTCCCAATACAAAAGTTCACCGGAGATGACCTTCCCAATACAAAAGTTCACCGGAGTTGACTTTCCCAATACAAAAGTTCACCGGAGATGACTTTCCCAATACAAAAGTTCACCGGAGATGACTTTTCCAATACAAGAGTTCACCGGAGATGACTTTCCCAATACAAAAGTTGACCGGAGATGACTTTGCCAATACAAAAGTTCACCGGAGATGACTTTTCCCATACAAAAGTTCACCGGAGATGACTTTCCCGTACAAAAGTTCACCGGAGATGACTTTCCCAATACAAAAGTTCGCCGGAGATGATTTCCCAATACAAAAGTTCACCGGCGATGACTTTTCCCATACAAAAGTTCAGCGGAGATGGCTTTCCCAATACAAAAGTTCACCGGGCATGACTTTCCCAATAAAAAAGTTCACCGTAGATGACTTTTCCCATACAAACGTTCACCGGATTTCACTTTGCCAATACAAAAGTTCACCGAAGATGACTTTCCCAATACAAAAGTTCACCGGGCATGACTTTCCCAATAAAAAAGTTCACCGGGCATAACTTTCCCAATACAAAAGTTCACCGGGCATGACTTTCTCAATACAAAAGTTCACCGGGCATCACTTTCCCAATACAAAATTCACCGGAGATGACCTTTTCCATACAAAAGTTCACCAGGCATGACTTTGCCAATACAAAAGTTCACCGGATATGACTTTTCCCATACAAAAGTTCACCGGGCATGACTTTCCTGATACAAAAGTTCACCGGAGATGACTTTCCCAATACAAAAGTTCACCGGAGATGACTTTCCCAATACAAAAGTTCACCGGGCATGACTTTTCCAATACAAAAGTTCACCGGGCATGACTTTCCCAATACAAAAGTTCACCGGGCATGACTTTCCCAATACAAAAGTTCACCGGAGATTACTTTTCCCATACAAAAGTTCACCGGAGATGACTTTCCCAATTCAAAAGTTCACCGGAGATGACTTTCCCAATACAAAAGTTCACCGGAGATGACTTTTCCAATACAAAAGTTCACCGGAGATGACTTTTCCAAGACAAAATTCACCGGAGATGACTTTTCCCATACAAAAGTTCACCGAAGATGACCTTCCCAATACAAAAGTTCACCGGAGATGACTTTTCCCATACAAAAGTTCACCGGAGATGACTTTCCCAATACAAAAGTTCACCGGGCATGACTTTCCCAATACAAAAGTTCACCGGAGATGACCTTCCCAATACAAAATTCACCGGAGATGACTTTCCCAATACAAAAGTTCACCGGAGATGACTTTCCCAATACAAAAGTTCACCGGAGATGACTTTTCCCATACAAAGGTTCAGCGAAGATGACTTTCCCAATACAAAAGTTCACCGGAGATGACTTTCCCAATTCAAAAGTTCAGCGGAGATGAATTTTCCCATACAAAAGTTCACCGGAGATGACTTTCCCAATACAAAAGTTCACCGGGCATGACTTTTCCCAATACAAAAGTTCACCGGAGATGACCTTCCCAATGCAAAAGTTCACCGGAGATGACTTTCCCAATACAAAAGTTCACCGGAGATGACTTTCCCAACAAAAGTTCACCGGAGATGACTTTTCCAATACAAAAGTTCACCGGAGATGACTTTCCCAATACAAAAGTTCACCGGGAATGACTTTTCCCAATACAAAAGTTCACCGGAGATGACCTTCCCAATGCAAAAGTTCACCGGAGATGACTTTCCCAATACAAAAGTTCAGCGGAGATGACTTTCCCAATACAAAAGTTCGCCGGAGATGACTTTTCCAATACAAAAGTTCACCGGGCATGACTTTCCCCAAACAAAAGTTCACCGGAGATGAATTTCCCAATACAAAAGTTCACCGGAGATGACTTTTCCCATACAAAAAATCACCGGAGATGATTTTCCCAATACAAAAGTTCACCGGAGATGACTTTCCCAATACAAAAGTTCACCGGAGATGACTTTCCCAATACAAAAGTTCACCGGAAATGACTTTCCCAATACAAAAGTTCACCGGAGATGACTTTCCCAATACAAAAGTTCACCGGAGATGACTTTTCCCATACAAAAGTTCACCGGAGATGACCTTCCCAATACAAAAGTTCACCGGAGATGACTTTTCCCATACAAAAGTTCACCGGAGATGAATTTTCCCATACAAAAGTTCACCGGAGATGACTTTCCCAATACAAAAGTTCACCGGGCATGACTTTTCCCAATACAAAAGTTCACCGGAGATGACCTTCCCAATGCAAAAGTTCACCGGAGATGACTTTCCCAATACAAAAGTTCACCGGAGATGACTTTCCCAACAAAAGTTCACCGGAGATGACTTTTCCAATACAAAAGTTCACCGGAGATGACTTTCCCAATACAAAAGTTCACCGGGAATGACTTTTCCCAATACAAAAGTTCACCGGAGATGACCTTCCCAATGCAAAAGTTCACCGGAGATGACTTTCCCAATACAAAAGTTCAGCGGAGATGACTTTCCCAATACAAAAGTTCGCCGGAGATGACTTTTCCAATACAAAAGTTCACCGGGCATGACTTTCCCCAAACAAAAGTTCACCGGAGATGACTTTCCCAATACAAAAGTTCACCGGAGATGACTTTTCCCATACAAAAAATCACCGGAGATGATTTTCCCAATACAAAAGTTCACCGGAGATGACTTTCCCAATACAAAAGTTCACCGGAGATGACTTTCCCAATACAAAAGTTCACCGGAAATGACTTTCCCAATACAAAAGTTCACCGGAGATGACTTTCCCAATACAAAAGTTCACCGGAGATGACTTTTCCCATACAAAAGTTCACCGGAGATGACTTTCCAATACAAAATTCACCGGAGATGACTTTCCCAATACAAAAGTTCACCGGAGATGACTTTTCCCATACAAAGGTTCAGCGGAGATGACTTTCCCAATACAAAAGTTCACCGGAGATGACTTTTCCAATACAAAAGTTCACCGGGCATGACTTTCCCAATACAAAAGTTCACCGGGCATGACTTTCCCATACAAAAGTTCACCGGAGACGACTTCCCCAATACAAAAGTCCACCGCAGAGATGACTTTCCCAACACAAAAGTTCACCGGAGATGACTTTCCCAATACAAAAGTTCACCGGGAAGGGCTTTCCCAATACAAAAGTTCAGCGGGAATAAATTTCCCAATACAAAAGTTCACCGGGCATGACTTTCCCAATACAAAAGTTCACCGGAGATTACTTTTCCCATACAAAAGTTCACCGGAGATGACTTTCCCAATTCAAAAGTTCACCGGAGATGACTTTCCCAATACAAAAGTTCACCGGAGATGACTTTCCCAATACAATAGTTCACCGGAGATGAATTTTCCCATACAAAAGTTCACCGGAGATGACTTTCCCAATACAAAAGTTCACCGGGCATGACTTTCCTAATACAAAAGTTCACCGGAGATGACTTTTTCCATACAAAAGTTCACCGAAGATGACTTTGCCAATACAAAAGTTCACCGGAGATGAGTTTCCCAATACAAAAGTTCACCGGAGATGACTTTTTCCATACAAAAGTTCACCGAAGATGACTTTGCCAATACAAAAGTTCACCGGAGATGACTTTCCCAATACAAAACTTCACCGAGCATTAGTTTTCCCAATACAAAAGTTCACCGGAGATGACCTTCCCAATACAAAAGTTCACCGGAGTTGACTTTCCCAATACAAAAGTTCACCGGAGATGACTTTCCCAATACAAAAGTTCACCGGAGATGACTTTTCCAATACAAGAGTTCACCGGAGATGACTTTCCCAATACAAAAGTTGACCGGAGATGACTTTGCCAATACAAAAGTTCACCGGAGATGACTTTTCCCATACAAAAGTTCACCGGAGATGACTTTCCCGTACAAAAGTTCACCGGAGATGACTTTCCCAATACAAAAGTTCGCCGGAGATGA
The DNA here is from genome assembly GCF_047663935.1 of Musca autumnalis. NCBI lineage: Eukaryota > Metazoa > Arthropoda > Insecta > Diptera > Muscidae > Musca > Musca autumnalis. The sequence continues at coordinate 24,340 of NW_027412164.1, read as the reverse complement.
TTTCCCAATACAAAAGTTCACCGGCGATGACTTTTCCCATACAAAAGTTCAGCGGAGATGGCTTTCCCAATACAAAAGTTCACCGGGCATGACTTTCCCAATAAAAAAGTTCACCGTAGATGACTTTTCCCATACAAACGTTCACCGGATTTCACTTTGCCAATACAAAAGTTCACCGAAGATGACTTTCCCAATACAAAAGTTCACCGGGCATGACTTTCCCAATAAAAAAGTTCACCGGGCATAACTTTCCCAATACAAAAGTTCACCGGGCATGACTTTCTCAATACAAAAGTTCACCGGGCATCACTTTCCCAATACAAAAGTTCACCGGAGATGACCTTTTCCATACAAAAGTTCACCAGGCATGACTTTGCCAATACAAAAGTTCACCGGATATGACTTTTCCCATACAAAAGTTCACCGGGCATGACTTTCCTGATACAAAAGTTCACCGGAGATGACTTTCCTAATACAAAAGTTCACCGGAGATGACTTTCCCAATACAAAAGTTCACCGGGCATGACTTTCCCAATACAAAAGTTCACCGGAGATGACTTTCCCAATACAAAAGTTCACCGGGCATGACTTTTCCCAATACAAAAGTTCACCGGAGATGACCTTCCCAATGCAAAAGTTCACCGGAGATGACTTTCCCAATACAAAAGTTCACCGGGCATGACTTTCCCAATTCAAAAGTTCACCGGAGATGAATTTTCCCATACAAAAGTTCACCGGAGATGACTTTCCCAATACAAAAGTTCACCGGGCATGACTTTTCCCAATACAAAAGTTCACCGGAGATGACCTTCCCAATGCAAAAGTTCACCGGAGATGACTTTCCCAATACAAAAGTTCACCGGAGATGACCTTCCCAATGCAAAAGTTCACCGGAGATGACTTTCCCAATACAAAAGTTCACCGGAGATGACTTTCCCAACAAAAGTTCACCGGAGATGACTTTTCCAATACAAAAGTTCACCGGAGATGACTTTCCCAATACAAAAGTTCACCGGGCATGACTTTTCCCAATACAAAAGTTCACCGGAGATGACCTTCCCAATGCAAAAGTTCACCGGAGATGACTTTCCCAATACAAAAGTTCACCGGAGATGACTTTCCCAATACAAAAGTTCGCCGGAGATGACTTTTCCAATACAAAAGTTCACCGGAGATGACTTTTCCAAGACAAAATTCACCGGAGATGACTTTTCCCATACAAAAGTTCACCGAAGATGACCTTCCCAATACAAAAGTTCACCGGAGATGACTTTTCCCATACAAAAGTTCACCGGAGATGACTTTCCCAATACAAAAGTTCACCGGGCATGACTTTCCCAATACAAAAGTTCACCGGAGATGACCTTCCCAATACAAAATTCACCGGAGATGACTTTCCCAATACAAAAGTTCACCGGAGATGACTTTCCCAATACAAAAGTTCACCGGAGATGACTTTTCCCATACAAAGGTTCAGCGAAGATGACTTTCCCAATACAAAAGTTCACCGGAGATGACTTTCCCAATTCAAAAGTTCAGCGGAGATGAATTTTCCCATACAAAAGTTCACCGGAGATGACTTTCCCAATACAAAAGTTCACCGGGCATGACTTTTCCCAATACAAAAGTTCACCGGAGATGACCTTCCCAATGCAAAAGTTCACCGGAGATGACTTTCCCAATACAAAAGTTCACCGGAGATGACTTTCCCAATACAAAAGTTCACCGGGAATGACTTTTCCAATACAAAAGTTCACCGGAGATGACTTTCCCAATACAAAAGTTCACCGGGAATGACTTTTCCCAATACAAAAGTTCACCGGAGATGACCTTCCCAATGCAAAAGTTCACCGGAGATGACTTTCCCAATACAAAAGTTCAGCGGAGATGACTTTCCCAATACAAAAGTTCGCCGGAGATGACTTTTCCAATACAAAAGTTCACCGGGCATGACTTTCCCCAAACAAAAGTTCACCGGAGATGACTTTCCCAATACAAAAGTTCACCGGAGATGACTTTTCCCATACAAAAAATCACCGGAGATGATTTTCCCAATACAAAAGTTCACCGGAGATGACTTTCCCAATACAAAAGTTCACCGGAGATGACTTTCCCAATACAAAAGTTCACCGGAAATGACTTTCCCAATACAAAAGTTCACCGGAGATGACTTTCCCAATACAAAAGTTCACCGGAGATGACTTTTCCCATACAAAAGTTCACCGGAGATGACCTTCCCAATACAAAAGTTCACCGGAGATGACTTTTCCCATACAAAAGTTCACCGGAGATGACTTTCCCAATACAAAAGTTCACCGGGCATGACTTTCCCAATACAAAAGTTCACCGGAGATGACCTTCCCAATACAAAATTCACCGGAGATGACTTTCCCAATACAAAAGTTCACCGGAGATGACTTTTCCCATACAAAGGTTCAGCGGAGATGACTTTCCCAATACAAAAGTTCACCGGAGATGACTTTTCCAATACAAAAGTTCACCGGGCATGACTTTCCCAATACAAAAGTTCACCGGGCATGACTTTCCCATACAAAAGTTCACCGGAGACGACTTCCCCAATACAAAAGTCCACCGCAGATTACTTTTCCCATACAAAAGTTCACCGGGCATGACTTTCCCAATACAAAAGTTCACCGGAGATCAATTTCCCAATACAAAAGTTCACCGAAGATGACTTTGCCAATACAAAAGTTCACCGGAGATGACTTTCCCAATACAAAAGTTCATCGGGCATGACTTTCCCAATAGAAAAGTTCACCGGGCATGACTTTCCCAATACAAAAGTTCACCGGAGATGACTTTTCCCACACAAAAGTTCACCAGGCATGACTTTCCCAATACATAAGTTCACCGGAGATGACTTTCCCAATACAAAAGTTCACCGGAGATGACTTTCCCAATACAAAAGTTCACCGGGCATGACTTTTCCAATACAAAAGTTCACCGGGCATGACTTTCCCAATACAAAAGTTCACCGGAGATGACTTTCCCAATACAAAAGTTCACCGGGCATGACTTTTCCCAATACAAAAGTTCACCGGAGATGACCTTCCCAATGCAAAAGTTCACCGGAGATGACTTTCCCAATACAAAAGTTCACCGGAGATGACTTTCCCAATACAAAAGTTCGCCGGAGATGACTTTTCCAATACAAAAGTTCACCGGGCATGACTTTCCCAAACAAAAGTTCACCGGAGATGACTTTCCCAATACAAAAGTTCACCGGAGATGACTTTTCCCATACAAAAAATCACCGGAGATGATTTTCCCAATACAAAAGTTCACCGGAGATGACTTTCCCAATACAAAAGTTCACCGAAGATGACTTTCCCAATACAAAAGTTCACCGGAAATGACTTTCCCAATACAAAAGTTCACCGGAGATGACTTTCCCAATACAAAAGTTCACCGGAGATGACTTTTCCCATACAAAACTTCACCGGAGACGACTTTCCCAATACAAAAGTTCACCGGGCATGACATTCTCAATACAAAAGTTCACCGGGCATGACTTTCCCATACAAAAAATCACCGGAGATGATTTTCCCAATACAAAAGTTCACCGGAAATGACTTTCCCAATACAAAAGTTCACCGGAGATGACTTTCCCAATACAAAAGTTCACCGGAAATGACTTTCCCAATACAAAAGTTCACCGGAGATGACTTTCCCAATACAAAAGTTCACCGGAGATGACTTTTCCCATACAAAAGTTCACCGGAGACGACTTTCCCAATACAAAAGTTCACCGGGCATGACATTCTCAATACAAAAGTTCACCGGGCATGACTTTCCCTATACAAAAGTTCACCGGGCATGACTTTCCCAATACAAAAGTTCACCGGAGATGACCTTCCCAATACAAAATTCACCGGAGATGACTTTCCCAATACAAAAGTTCACCGGAGATGACTTTACCAATACAAAAGTTCACCGGAGATGACTTTTCCCATACAAAGGTTCAGCGGAGATGACTTTCCCAATACAAAAGTTCACCGGAGATGACTTTCCCAACTCAAAAGTTCACCGGAGATGAATTTTCCCATACAAAAGTTCACCGGAGATGACTTTCCCAATACAAAAGTTCACCGGGCATGAATTTTCCCAATACAAAAGTTCACCGGAGATGACCTTCCCAATGCAAAAGTTCACCGGAGATGACTTTCCCAATAAAAGTTCACCGGAGATGACTTTTCCAATACAAAAGTTCACCGGAGATGACTTTCCCAATACAAAAGTTCACCGGGAATGACTTTTCCCAATACAAAAGTTCACCGGAGATGACCTTCCCAATGCAAAAGTTCACCGGAGATGACTTTCCCAATACAAAAGTTCAGCGGAGATGACTTTCCCAATACAAAAGTTCGCCGGAGATGACTTTTCCAATACAAAAGTTCACCGGGCATGACTTTCCCCAAACAAAAGTTCACCGGAGATGACTTTCTCAATACAAAATTTCACCGGAGATGACTTTTCCCATACAAAAAATCACCGGAGATGATTTTCCCAATACAAAAGTTCACCGGAGATGACTTTCCTAATACAAAAGTTCACCGGAGATGACTTTCCCAATACAAAAGTTCACCGGAAATGACTTTCCCAATACAAAAGTTCACCGGAGATTACTTTTCCCATACAAAAGTTCACCGGAGATGACCTTCCCAATACAAAAGTTCACCGGAGATGACTTTTCCCATACAAAAGTTCACCGGAGATGACTTTCCCAATACAAAAGTTCACCGGGCATGACTTTCCCAATACAAAAGTTCACCGGAGATGACCTTCCCAATACAAAATTCACCGGAGATGACTTTCCCAATACAAAAGTTCACCGGAGATGACTTTTCCCATACAAAGGTTCAGCGGAGATGACTTTCCCAATACAAAAGTTCACCGGAGATGACTTTTCCAATACAAAAGTTCACCGGGCATGACTTTCCCAATACAAAAGTTCACCGGGCATGACTTTCCCATACAAAAGTTCACCGGAGACGACTTCCCCAATACAAAAGTCCACCGCAGATTACTTTTCCCATACAAAAGTTCACCGGGCATGACTTTCCCAATACAAAAGTTCACCGGAGATCAATTTCCCAATACAAAAGTTCACCGAAGATGACTTTGCCAATACAAAAGTTCACCGGAGATGACTTTCCCAATACAAAAGTTCATCGGGCATGACTTTCCCAATAGAAAAGTTCACCGGGCATGACTTTCCCAATACAAAAGTTCACCGGAGATGACTTTTCCCATACAAAAGTTCACCAGGCATGACTTTCCCAATACATAAGTTCACCGGAGATGACTTTCCCAATACAAAAGTTCACCGGAGATGACTTTCCCAATACAAAAGTTCACCGGGCATGACTTTTCCAATACAAAAGTTCACCGGGCATGACTTTCCCAATACAAAAGTTCACCGGAGATGACTTTCCCAATACAAAAGTTCACCGGGCATGACTTTTCCCAATACAAAAGTTCACCGGAGATGACCTTCCCAATGCAAAAGTTCACCGGAGATGACTTTCCCAATACAAAAGTTCACCGGAGATGACTTTCCCAATACAAAAGTTCGCCGGAGATGACTTTTCCAATACAAAAGTTCACCGGGCATGACTTTCCCAAATAAAAGTTCACCGGAGATGACTTTCCCAATACAAAAGTTCACCGGAGATGACTTTTCCCATACAAAAAATCACCGGAGATGATTTTCCCAATACAAAAGTTCACCGGAGATGACTTTCCCAATACAAAAGTTCACCGAAGATGACTTTCCCAATACAAAAGTTCACCGGAAATGACTTTCCCAATACAAAAGTTCACCGGAGATGACTTTCCCAATACAAAAGTTCACCGGAGATGACTTTTCCCATACAAAACTTCACCGGAGACGACTTTCCCAATACAAAAGTTCACCGGGCATGACATTCTCAATACAAAAGTTCACCGGGCATGACTTTCCCATACAAAAAATCACCGGAGATGATTTTCCCAATACAAAAGTTCACCGGAAATGACTTTCCCAATAGAAAAGTTCACCGGAGATGACTTTCCCAATACAAAAGTTCACCGGAAATGACTTTCCCAATACAAAAGTTCACCGGAGATGACTTTCCCAATACAAAAGTTCACCGGAGATGACTTTTCCCATACAAAAGTTCACCGGAGACGACTTTCCCAATACAAAAGTTCACCGGGCATGACATTCTCAATACAAAAGTTCACCGGGCATGACTTTCCCTATACAAAAGTTCACCGGGCATGACTTTCCCAATACAAAAGTTCACCGGAGATGACCTTCCCAATACAAAATTCACCGGAGATGACTTTCCCAATACAAAAGTTCACCGGAGATGACTTTACCAATACAAAAGTTCACCGGAGATGACTTTTCCCATACAAAGGTTCAGCGGAGATGACTTTCCCAATACAAAAGTTCACCGGAGATGACTTTCCCAACTCAAAAGTTCACCGGAGATGAATTTTCCCATACAAAAGTTCACCGGAGATGACTTTCCCAATACAAAAGTTCACCGGGCATGAATTTTCCCAATACAAAAGTTCACCGGAGATGACCTTCCCAATGCAAAAGTTCACCGGAGATGACTTTCCCAATACAAAAGTTCACCGGAGATGACTTTCCCAACAAAAGTTCACCGGAGATGACTTTTCCAATACAAAAGTTCACCGGAGATGACTTTCCCAATACAAAAGTTCACCGGGAATGACTTTTCCCAATACAAAAGTTCACCGGAGATGACCTTCCCAATGCAAAAGTTCACCGGAGATGACTTTCCCAATACAAAAGTTCAGCGGAGATGACTTTCCCAATACAAAAGTTCGCCGGAGATGACTTTTCCAATACAAAAGTTCACCGGGCATGACTTTCCCCAAACAAAAGTTCACCGGAGATGACTTTCTCAATACAAAATTTCACCGGAGATGACTTTTCCCATACAAAAAATCACCGGAGATGATTTTCCCAATACAAAAGTTCACCGGAGATGACTTTCCTAATACAAAAGTTCACCGGAGATGACTTTCCCAATACAAAAGTTCACCGGAAATGACTTTCCCAATACAAAAGTTCACCGGAGATGACTTTCCCAATACAAAAGTTCACCGGAGATGACTTTTCCCATACAAAAGTTCACCGGAGATGACCTTCCCAATACAAAAGTTCACCGAAGATGACTTATCCCATACAAAAGTTCACCGGAGATGACTTTCCCAATACAAAAGTTCACCGGGCATGAATTTCCCAATACAAAAGTTCACCGGAGATGACCTTCCCAATACAAAATTCACCGGAGATGACTTTCCCAATACAAAAGTTCACCGGAGATGACTTTTCCCATACAAAGGTTCAGCGGAGATGACTTTCCCAATACAAAAGTTCACCGGAGATGACTTTTCCAATACAAAAGTTCACCGGGCATGACTTTCCCAATACAAAAGTTCACCGGAGATGACTTTCCCAATACAAAAGTTCACCGAAGATGATTTTGCCAATACAAAAGTTCACCGGAGATGACTTTCCCAATACAAAAGTTCATCGGGCATGACTTTCCCAATACAAAAGTTCACCGGGCATGACTTTCCCAATACAAAAGTTCACCGGAGATGACTTTTCCCATACAAAAGTTCACCGGGCATGACTTTGCCAATACAAAAGTTCACCGGAGATGACTTTCCCAATACAAAAGTTCACCGGGCATGACTTTCCCAATACAAAAGTTCACCGGGCATGACTTTCCCAATACAAAAGTTCACCGGGCATGACTTTCCCAATACAAAAGTTCACCGGAGATGACTTTGCCAATACAAAAGTTCACCAGGCATGACTTTCCCAATACAAAAGTTCACCGGAGATGACTTTCCCAATACAAAAGTTCACCGGAGATGACTTTCCCAATACAAAAGTTCACCGGGCATGACTTTCCCAATACAAAAGTTCACCGGGCATAACTTTCCCAATACAAAAGTTCACCGGGCATGACTTTCCCAATACAAAAGTTCACTGGAGATTACTTTTTCCATACAAAAGTTCACCGGAGATGACTTTTCCCATACAAAAGTTCACCGGATATGACTTTGCCAATACAAAAGTTCACCGGAGATGACTTTTCCCAAACAAAGGTTCACCGGAGATGACTTTTCCCATACAAAAGTTCAGCGGAGATGGCTTTCCCAATACAAAAGTTCACCGAAGATGACTTTCCCAATACAAAAGTTCACCGGGCATGACTTTCCCAATAAAAGAGTTCACCGGAGATGACTTTTCCCATACAAACGTTCACCGGATTTGACTTTGCCAATACAAAAGTTCACCGAAGATGACTTTCCCAATACAAAAGTTCACCGGGAATGATTTTCCCAATACAAAAGTTCACCGGAGATGACCTTCCCAATGCAAAAGTTCACCGGAGATGACTTTCCCAATACAAAAGTTCAGCGGAGATGACTTTCCCAATACAAAAGTTCGCCGGAGATGACTTTTCCAATACAAAAGTTCACCGGGCATGACTTTCCCCAAACAAAAGTTCACCGGAGATGACTTTCTCAATACAAAATTTCACCGGAGATGACTTTTCCCATACAAAAAATCACCGGAGATGATTTTCCCAATACAAAAGTTCACCGGAGATGACTTTCCTAATACAAAAGTTCACCGGAGATGACTTTCCCAATACAAAAGTTCACCGGAAATGACTTTCCCAATACAAAAGTTCACCGGAGATGACTTTCCCAATACAAAAGTTCACCGGAGATGACTTTTCCCATACAAAAGTTCACCGGAGATGACCTTCCCAATACAAAAGTTCACCGAAGATGACTTATCCCATACAAAAGTTCACCGGAGATGACTTTCCCAATACAAAAGTTCACCGGGCATGAATTTCCCAATACAAAAGTTCACCGGAGATGACCTTCCCAATACAAAATTCACCGGAGATGACTTTCCCAATACAAAAGTTCACCGGAGATGACTTTTCCCATACAAAGGTTCAGCGGAGATGACTTTCCCAATACAAAAGTTCACCGGAGATGACTTTTCCAATACAAAAGTTCACCGGGCATGACTTTCCCAATACAAAAGTTCACCGGAGATGACTTTCCCAATACAAAAGTTCACCGAAGATGACTTTGCCAATACAAAAGTTCACCGGAGATGACTTTCCCAATACAAAAGTTCATCGGGCATGACTTTCCTAATACAAAAGTTCACCGGGCATGACTTTCCCAATACAAAAGTTCACCGGAGATGACTTTTCCCATACAAAAGTTCACCGGGCATGACTTTGCCAATACAAAAGTTCACCGGAGATGACTTTCCCAATACAAAAGTTCACCGGGCATGACTTTCCCAATACAAAAGTTCACCGGGCATGACTTTCCCAACACAAAAGTTCACCGGGCATGATTTTCCCAATACAAAAGTTCACCGGAGATGACTTTGCCAATACAAAAGTTCACCAGGCATGACTTTCCCAATACAAAAGTTCACCGGAGATGACTTTCCCAATACAAAAGTTCACCGGAGATGACTTTCCCAATACAAAAGTTCACCGGGCATGACTTTCCCAATACAAAAGTTCACCGGGCATAACTTTCCCAATACAAAAGTTCACCGGGCATGACTTTCCCAATACAAAAGTTCACTGGAGATTACTTTTTCCATACAAAAGTTCACCGGAGATGACTTTTCCCATACAAAAGTTCACCGGATATGACTTTGCCAATACAAAAGTTCACCGGAGATGACTTTTCCCAAACAAAGGTTCACCGGAGATGACTTTTCCCATACAAAAGTTCAGCGGAGATGGCTTTCCCAATACAAAAGTTCACCGAAGATGACTTTCCCAATACAAAAGTTCACCGGGCATGACTTTCCCAATAAAAGAGTTCACCGGAGATGACTTTTCCCATACAAACGTTCACCGGATTTGACTTTGCCAATACAAAAGTTCACCGAAGATGACTTTCCCAATACAAAAGTTCACCGGGCATGACTTTCCCAATAGAAAAGTTCACCGGGCATAACTTTCCCAATACAAAAGTTCACCGGGCATGACTTTCTCAATACAAAAGTTCACCGGGCATCACTTTCCCAATACAAAAGTTCACCGGAGATGACCTTTTCCATACAAAAGTTCACCAGGCATGACTTTGCCAATACAAAAGTTCACCAGGCATGACTTTGCCAATACAAAAGTTCACCGGATATGACTTTTCCCATACAAAAGTTCACCGGGCATGACTTTCCTGATACAAAAGTTCACCGGAGATGACTTTCCCAATACAAAAGTTCACCGGAGATGACTTTCCCAATACAAAATTTCACCGGAGATGACTTTTCCAAGACAAAATTAACCGGAGATGACTTTTCCCATACAAAAGTTCACCGGAGATGACCTTCCCAATACAAAAGTTCACCGGAGATGACTTTTCCCATACAAAAGTTCACCGGAGATGACTTTCCCAATACAAAAGTTCACCGGGCATGACTTTCCCAATTCAAAAGTTCACCGGAGATGAATTTTCCCATACAAAAGTTCACCGGAGATGACTTTCCCAATACAAAAGTTTACCGGGCATGACTTTTCCCAATACAAAAGTTCACCGGAGATGACCTTCCCAATGCAAAAGTTCACCGGAGATGACTTTCCCAATACAAAAGTTCACCGGAGATGACCTTCCCAATGCAAAAGTTCACCGGAGATGACTTTCCCAATACAAAAGTTCACCGGAGATGACTTTCCCAACAAAAGTTCACCGGAGATGACTTTTCCAATACAAAAGTTCACCGGAGATGACTTTCCCAATACAAAAGTTCACCGGGCATGACTTTTCCCAACACAAAAGTTCACCGGAGATGACTTTCCCAATACAAAAGTTCATCGGAGATGACTTTCCCAATACAAAAGTTCACCGGAGGTGACTTTCCCAATACAAAAGTTCACCGGAGATGACTTTTCCAAGACAAAATTCACCGGAGATGACTTTTCCCATACAAAAGTTCTCCGGAGATGACCTTCCCAATACAAAAGTTCACCGGAGATGACTTTTCCCATACAAAAGTTCACCGGAGATGACTTTCCCAATACAAAAGTTCACCGGGCATGACTTTTCCAATACAAAAGTTCACCGGAGATGACCTTCCCAATACAAAATTCACCGGAGATGACTTTCCCAATACAAAAGTTCACCGGAGATGACTTTCCCAATACAAAAGTTCACCGGAGATGACTTTTCCCATACAAAGGTTCAGCGGAGATGACTTCCCAATACAAAAGTTCACCGGAGATGACTTTCCCAATTCAAAAATTCACCGGAGATGAATTTTCCCATACAAAAGTTCACCGGAGATGACTTTCCCAATACAAAAGTTCACCGGGCATGACTTTTCCCAATACAAAAGTTCACCGGAGATGACCTTCCCAATGCAAAAGTCCACCGGAGATGACTTTCCCAATACAAAAGTTCACCGGAGATGACTTTCCCAACAAAAGTTCACCGGAGATGACTTTTCCAATACAAAAGTTCACCGGAGATGACTTTCCCAATACAAAAGTTCACCGGGAATGACTTTTCCCAATACAAAAGTTCACCGGAGATGACCTTCCCAATGCAAAAGTTCACCGGAGATGACTTTCCCAATACAAAAGTTCAGGGGAGATGACTTTCCCAATACAAAAGTTCGCCGGAGATGACTTTTCCAATACAAAAGTTCACCGGGCATGACTTTCCCCAAACAAAAGTTCACCGGAGATGACTTTCCCAATACAAAAGTTCACCGGAGATGACTTTTCCCATACAAAAAATCACCGGAGATGATTTTCCCAATACAAAAGTTCACCGAAGATGACTTTCCCAATACAAAAGTTCACCGGAGATGACTTTCCCAATACAAAAGTTCACCGGAAATGACTTTCCCAATACAAAAGTTCACCGGAGATGACTTTCCCAATACAAAAGTTCACCGGAGATGACTTTTCCCATACAAAAGTTGACCGGAGATGACCTTCCCAATACAAAAGTTCACCGGAGATGACTTTTCCCATACAAAAGTTCACCGGAGATGACTTTCCCAATACAAAAGTTCACCGGGCATGACTTTCCCAATACAAAAGTTCACCGGAGATGACCTTCCCAATACAAAATTCACCGGAGATGACTTTCCCAATACAAAAGTTCACCGGGCATGACTTTCCCATACAAAAGTTCACCGGAGACGACTTCCCCAATACAAAAGTCCACCGCAGATTACTTTTCCCATACAAAAGTTCACCGGGCATGACTTTCCCAATACAAAAGTTCACCGGAGATGACTTTCCCAATACAAAAGTTCGCCGAAGATGACTTTGCCAATACAAAAGTTCACCGGAGATGACTTTCCCAATACAAAAGTTCATCGGGCATGACTTTCCCAATACAAAAGTTCACCGGGCATGACTTTCCCAATACAAAAGTTCACCGGAGATGACTTTTCCCATACAAAAAATCACCGGAGATGATTTTCCCAATACAAAAGTTCACCGGAGATGACTTTCCCAATACAAAAGTTCACCGGAGATGACTTTCCCAATACAAAAGTTCACCGGAAATGACTTTCCCAATACAAAAGTTCACCGGAGATGACTTTCCCAATACAAAAGTTCACCGGAGATGACTTTTCCCATACAAAAGTTCACCGGAGACGACTTTCCCAATACAAAAGTTCACCGGGCATGACTTTCCCAATACAAAAGTTCACCGGGCCTGACTCTCCCAATACAAAAGTTCACAGGAGATGACCTTCCCAATACAAAATTCACCGGAGATGACTTTCCCAATACAAAAGTTCACCGGAGATGACTTTCCCAATACAAAAGTTCACCGGAGATGACTTTTCCCATACAAAGGTTCAGCGGAGATGACTTTCCCAATACAAAAGTTCACTGGAGATGACTTTCCCAATTCAAAAGTTCACCGGAGATGAATTTTCCCATACAAAAGTTCACCGGAGATGACTTTCCCAATACAAAAGTTCACCGGGCATGACTTTTCCCAATACAAAAGTTCACCGGAGATGACCTTCCCAATGCAGAAGTTCACCGGAGATGACTTTCCCAATACAAAAGTTCACCGGAGATGACTTTCCCAACAAAAGTTCACCGGAGATGACTTTTCCAATACAAAAGTTCACCGGAGATGACTTTCCCAATACAAAAGTTCACCGGGAATGACTTTTCCCAATACAAAAGTTCACCGGAGATGACCTTCCCAATGCAAAAGTTCACCGGAGATGACTTTCCCAATACAAAAGTTCAGCGGAGATGACTTTCCCAATACAAAAGTTCGCCGGAGATGACTTTTCCAATACAAAAGTTCACCGGGCATGACTTTCCCCAAACAAAAGTTCACCGGAGATGACTTTCCCAATACAAAAGTTCACCGGAGATGACTTTTCCCATACAAAAATCACCGGAGATGATTTTCCCAATACAAAAGTTCACCGGAGATGACTTTCCCAATACAAAAGTTCACCGGAGATGACTTTCCCAATACAAAAGTTCACCGGAAATGACTTTCCCAATACAAAAGTTCACCGGAGATGACTTTCCCAATACAAAAGTCCACCGGAGATGACTTTTCCCACACAAAAGTTCACCGGAGATGACCTTCCCAATACAAAAGTTCACCGGAGATGACTTATCCCATACAAAAGTTCACCGGAGATGACTTTCCCAATACAAAAGTTCACCGGGCATGACTTTCCCAATACAAAAGTTCACCGGAGATGACCTTCCCAATACAAAATTCACCGGAGATGACTTTCCCAATACAAAAGTTCACCGGAGATGACTTTTCCCATACAAAGGTTCAGCGGAGATGACTTTCCCAATACAAAAGTTCACCGGAGATGACTTTTCCAATACAAAAGTTCACCGGGCATGACTTTCCCAATACAAAAGTTCACCGGGCATGACTTTCCCATACAAAAGTTCACCGGAGACGACTTCCCCAATACAAAAGTCCACCGCAGATTACTTTTCCCATACAAAAGTTCACCGGGCATGACTTTCCCAATACAAAAGTTCACCGGAGATGACTTTCCCAATACAAAAGTTCACCGAAGATGAGTTTGCCAATACAAAAGTTCACCGGAGATGACTTTCCCAATACAAAAGTTCATCGGGCATGACTTTCCCAATACAAAAGTTCACCGGGCATGACTTTCCCAATACAAAAGTTCACCGGAGATGACTTTTCCCATACAAAAGTTCACCGGGCATGACTTTGCCAATACAAAAGTTCACCGGAGATGACTTTCCCAATACAAAAGTTCACCGGGCATGACTTTCCCAATACAAAAGTTCACCGGAGATGACTTTTCCCATACAAAATTTCACCGGAGATGACTTTTCCCATACAAAAGTTCACCGGAGATGACTTTGCCAATACAAAAGTTCACCAGGCATGAATATCCCAATACAAAAGTTCACCGGAGATGACTTTCCCAATACAAAAGTTCACCGGAGATGACTTTCCCAATACAAAAGTTCACCGGGCATGACTTTCCCAATACAAAAGTTCACCGGGCATAACTTTCCCAATACAAAAGTTCACCGGGCATGACTTTCCCAATACAAAAGTTCACTGGAGATTACTTTTTCCATACAAAAGTTCACCGGAGATGACTTTTCCCATACAAAAGTTCACCGGATATGACTTTGCCAATACAAAAGTTCACCGGAGATGACTTTTCCCATACAAAGGTTCACCGGAGATGACTTTCCCAATTCAAAAGTTCACCGGAGATGAATTTTCCCATACAAAAGTTCACCGGAGATGACTTTCCCAATACAAAAGTTCACCGGGCATGACTTTTCCCAATACAAAAGTTCAACGGAGATGACCTTCCCAATGCAAAAGTTCACCGGAGATGACTTTCCCAATGCAAAAGTTTACCGGAGATGACTTTCCCAACAAAAGTTCACCGGAGATGACTGTTCCAATACAAAAGTTCACCGGGCATGACTTTCTCAATACAAAAGTTCACCGGAGATGACTTTCCCAATACAAAAGTTCACCGGGCATGACTTTTCCCAATACAAAAGTTCACCCAAAGTTCCCAATGCAAAAGTTCACCGGAGATGACTTTCCCAATACAAAAGTTCACCGGAGATGACTTTCCCAATACAAAAGTTCGCCGGAGATGACTTTTCCAATACAAAAGTTCACCGGGCATGACTTTCCCAAACAAAAGTTCACCGGAGATGACTTTCCCAATACAAAAGTTCACCGGAGATGACTTTTCCCATACAAAAAATCACCGGAGATGATTTTCCCAATACAAAAGTTCACCGGAGATGACTTTTCCAATACAAAAGTTCACCGGAGATGACTTTTCCAAGACAAAATTCACCGGAGATGACTTTTCCCATACAAAAGTTCACCGGAGATGACTTTCCCAATACAAAAGTTCATCGGGCATGACTTTCCCAATACAAAAGTTCACCGGGCATGACTTTCCCAATACAAAAGTTCACCGGAGATGACCTTCCCAATGCAAAAGTTCACCGGAGATGACTTTCTCAATACAAAAGTTCACCGGAGATGACTTTTCCCATACAAAAAATCACCGGAGATGATTTTCCCAATACAAAAGTTCACCGGAGATGACTTTCCCAATACAAAAGTTCACCGGAGATGACTTTCCCAATACAAAAGTTCACCGGAAATGACTTTCCCAATACAAAAGTTCACCGGAGATGACTTTCCCAATACAAAAGTTCACCGGAGATGACTTTTCTCATACAAAAGTTCACCGGAGATGACCTTCCCAATACTAAAGTTCACCGGAGATGACTTTTGCCATACAAAAGTTCACCGGAGATGACTTTCCCAATACAAAAGTTCACCGGGCATGACTTTTCCCAATACAAAAGTTCACCGGAGATGACCTTCCCAATGCAAAAGTTCACCGGAGATGACTTTCCCAATACAAAAGTTCAGCGGAGATGACTTTCCCAATACAAAGGTTCGCCGGAGATGACTTTTCCAATACAAAAGTTTACCGGGCATGACTTTCCCCAACAAAAGTTCACCGGAGATGACTTTCCCAATACAAAAGTTCACCGGAGATGACTTTTCCCATACAAAAAATCACCGGAGATGATTTTCCCAATACAAAAGTTCACCGGAGATGACTTTCCCAATACAAAAGTTCACCGGAGATGACTTTCCCAATACAAAAGTTCACCGGAAATGACTTTCCCAATACAAAAGTTCACCGGAGATGACTTTCCCAATACAAAAGTTCACCGGAGATGACTTTTCCCATACAAAAGTTCACCGGAGATGACCTTCCCAATACAAAAGTTCACCGGAGATGACTTTTCCCATACAAAAGTTCACCGGAGATGACTTTCCCAATACAAAAGTTCACCGGGCATGACTTTCCCAATACAAAAGTTCACCGGAGATGACCTTCCCAATACAAAATTCACCGGAGATGACTTTCCCAATACAAAAGTTCACCGGAGATGACTTTTCCCATACAAAGGTTCAGCGGAGATGACTTTCCCAATACAAAAGTTCACCAGAGATGACTTTTCCAATACAAAAGTTCACCGGGCATGACTTTCCCAATACAAAAGTTCACCGGGCATGACTTTCCCATACAAAAGTTCACCGGAGACGACTTCCCCAATACAAAAGTCCACCGCAGATTACTTTTCCCATACAAAAGTTCACCGGGCATGACTTTCCCAATACAAAAGTTCACCGGAGATGACTTTCCCAATACAAAAGTTCACCGAAGATGACTTTGCCAATACAAAAGTTCACCGGAGATGACTTTCCCAATACAATAGTTCACCGGGCATGACTTTCCCAATACAAAAGTTCACCGGGCATGACTTTCCCAATACAAAAGTTCACCGGAGATGACTTTTCCCATACAAAAGTTCACCGGGCATGACTTTGCCAATACAAAAGTTCACCGGAGATGACTTTCCCAATACAAAAGTTCACCGGGCATGACTTTCCCAATACAAAAGTTCACCGGGCATGACTTTCCCAATACAAAAGTTCACCGGGCATGACTTTCCCAATACAAAAGTTCACCGGAGATGACTTTTCCCATACAAAATTTCACCGGAGATGACTTTTCCCATACAAAAGTTCACCGGAGATGACTTTGCCAATACAAAAGTTCACCAGGCATGACTTTCCCAATACAAAAGTTCACCGGAGATGACTTTCCCAATCCAAAAGTTCACCGGAGATGACTTTCCCAATACAAAAGTTCACCGGGCATGACTTTCCCAATACAAAAGTTCAACGGAGATGACTTTCCCAATACAAAAGTTCAACGGGCATGACTTTTCCCAATACAAAGGTTCACCGGAGATGACCTTCCCAATGCAAAAGTTCACCGGAGATGACTTTCCCAATACAAAAGTTCACCGGAGATGACTTTCCCAATACAAAAGTTCACCGGGCATGACTTTCCCAATACAAAAGTTCACCGGGCATGACTTTCCCAATACAAAAGTTCACCGGGCATGACTTTCCCAATACAAAAGTTCACCGGAGATGACTTTTCCCATACAAAATTTCACCGGAGATGACTTTTCCCATACAAAAGTTCACCGGAGATGACTTTGCCAATACAAAAGTTCACCAGGCATGACTTTCCCAATACAAAAGTTCACCGGAGATGACTTTCCCAATACAAAAGTTCACCGGAGATGACTTTCCCAATACAAAAGTTCACCGGGCATGACTTTCCCAATACAAAAGTTCAACGGAGATGACTTTCCCAATACAAAAGTTCACCGGGCATGACTTTTCCCAATACAAAGGTTCACCGGAGATGACCTTCCCAATGCAAAAGTTCACCGGAGATGACTTTCCCAATACAAAAGTTCACCGGAGATGACTTTCCCAATACAAAAGTTCGCCGGAGATGACTTTTCCAATACAAAAGTTCACCGGGCATGACTTTCCCAAACAAAAGTTCACCGGAGATGACTTTCCCAATACAAAAGTTCACCGGAGATGACTTTTCCCATACAAAAAATCACCGGAGATGATTTTCCCAATACAAAAGTTCACTGGAGATGACTTTCCCAATACAAAAGTTCACCGGAGATGACTTTCCCAATACAAAAGTTCACCGGAAATGACTTTCCCAATACAAAAGTTCACCGGAGATGACTTTCCCAATACAAAAGTTCACCGGAGATGACTTTTCCCATACAAAAGTTCACCGGAGACGACTTTCCCAATACAAAAGTTCACCGGGCATGACATTCTCAATACAAAAGTTCACAGGGCATGACTTTCCCAATACAAAAGTTCACCGGAGATGACTTTGCCAATACAAAAGTTCACCGGGCATGACTTTCCCAATACAAAAGTTCACTGGAGATGACTTTTCCCATACAAAAGTTCACCGGAGATGACTTTCCCAATACAAAAGTTCACCGGAGATGACTTTCCCAATACAAAAGTTCACCGGATATGACCTTCCCAATACAAATTTCACCGGAGATGACTTTTCCCATTCAAAAGTTCACCGGAGATGACTTTCCCAATACAAAAGTTCATCGGGCATGACTTTCCCAATACAAAAGTTCACCGGGCATGACTTTCCCAATACAAAAGTTCACCGGAGATGACCTTCCCAATGCAAAAGTTCACCGGAGATGACTTTCTCAATACAAAAGTTCACCGGAGATGACTTTTCCAATACAAAAGTTCACCGGAGATGACTTTCCCAATACAAAAGTTCACCGGGCATGACTTTTCCCAATACAAAAGTTCACCGGAGATGACCTTCCCAATGCAAAAGTTCACCGGATATGACTTTCCCAATACAAAAGTTCACCGGAGATGACTTTCCCAATACAAAAGTTCGCCGGAGATGACTTTTCCAATACAAAAGTTCACCGGAGATGACTTTTCCAAGACAAAATTCACCGGAGATGACTTTTCCCGTACAAAAGTTCACCGGAGATGACCTTCCCAATACAAAAGTTCACCGGAGATGACTTTTCGCATACAAAAGTTCACCGGAGATGACTTTCCCAATACAAAAGTTCACCGGGCATGACTTTCCCAATACAAAAGTTCACCGGAGATGACCTTCCCAATACAAAATTCACCGGAGATGACTTTCCCAATACAAAAGTTCACCGGAGATGACTTTCCCAATACAAAAATTCACCGGAGATGACTTTTCCCATACAAAGGTTCAGCGGAGATGACTTTCCCAATAGAAAAGTTCACCGGAGATGACTTTCCCAATTCAAAAGTTCACCGGAGATGAATTTTCCCATACAAAAGTTCACCGGAGATGACTTTCCCAATACAAAAGTTCACCGGGCATGACTTTTCCCAATACAAAAGTTCACCGGAGATGACCTTCCCAATGCAAAAGTTCACCGGAGATGACTTTCCCAATACAAAAGTTCACCGGAGATGACTTTCCCAACAAAAGTTCACCGGAGATGACTTTTCCAATACAAAAGTTCACCGGAGATGACTTTCCCAATACAAAAGTTCACCGGGAATGACTTTTCCCAATACAAAAGTTCACCGGAGATGACCTTCCCAATGCAAAAGTTCACCGGAGATGACTTTTCCAATACAAAAGTTCAGCGGAGATGACTTTCCCAATACAAAAGTTCGCCGGAGATGACTTTTCCAATACAAAAGTTCACCGGGCATGACTTTCCCCAAACAAAAGTTCACCGGAGATGACTTTCCCAATACAAAAGTTCACCGGAGATGACTTTTCCCATACAAAAAATCACCGGAGATGATTTTCCCAATACAAAAGTTCACCGGAGATGACTTTCCCAATACAAAAGTTCACCGGAGATGACTTTCCCAATACAAAAGTTCACCGGAAATGACTTTCCCAATACAAAAGTTCACCGGAGATGACTTTCCCAATACAAAAGTTCACCGGATATGACTTTTCCCATACAAAAGTTCACCGGAGATGACCTTCCCAATACAAAAGTTCACCGGAGATGACTTTTCCCATACAAAAGATCACCGGAGATGACTTTCCCAATACAAAAGTTAACCGGGCATGACTTTCCCAATACAAAAGTTCACCGGAGATGACCTTCCCAATACAAAATTCACCGGAGATGACTTTCCCAATACAAAAGTTCACCGAAGATGACTTTTCCCATACAAAGGTTCAGCGGAGATGACTTTCCCAATACAAAAGTTCACCGGAGATGACTTTTCCAATACAAAAGTTCACCGGGCATGACTTTCCCAATACAAAAGTTCACCGGGCATGACTTTCCCATACAAAAGTTCACCGGAGACGACTTCCCCAATACAAAAGTCCACCGCAGATTACTTTTCCCATACAAAAGTTCACCGGGCATGACTTTCCCAATACAAAAGTTCACCGGAGATGACTTTCCCAATACAAAAGTTCACCGAAGATGACTTTGCCAATACAAAAGTTCACCGGAGATGACTTTCCCAATACAAAAGTTCATCGGGCATGACTTTCCCAATACAAAAGTTCACCGGGCATGACTTTCCCAATACAAAAGTTCACCGAGATGACTTTTTCCCATACAAAAGTTCACCGGGCATGACTTTGCCAATACAAAAGTTCACCGGAGATGACTTTCCCAATACAAAAGTTCACCGGGCATGACTTTCCCAATACAAAAGTTCACGGGCATGACTTTCCCAATACAAAAGTTCACCGGGCATGACTTTCCCAATACAAAAGTTCACCGGAGATGACTTTTCCCATACAAAATTTCACCGGAGATGACTTTTCCCATACAAAAGTTCACCGGAGATGACTTTGCCAATACAAAAGTTCACCAGGCATGACTTTTCCAATACAAAAGTTCACCGGAGATGACTTTCCCAATACAAAAGTTCACCGGAGATGACTTTTCCCATACAAAAGTTCACCGGAGATGACTTTCCCAATACAAAAGTTCACCGGGCATGACTTTCCCAATACAAAAGTTCACCGGAGATGACCTTCCCAATACAAAATTCACCGGAGATGACTTTCCCAATACAAAAGTTCACCGGAGATGACTTTCCCAATACAAAAATTCACCGGAGATGACTTTTCCCATACAAAGGTTCAGCGGAGATGACTTTCCCAATAGAAAAGTTCACCGGAGATGACTTTCCCAATTCAAAAGTTCACCGGAGATGAATTTTCCATACAAAAGTTCACCGGAGATGACTTTCCCAATACAAAAGTTCACCGGGCATGACTTTTCCCAATACAAAAGTTCACCGGGCATGACTTTCCCATACAAAAGTTCACCGGAGACGACTTCCCCAATACAAAAGTCCACCGCAGATTACTTTTCCCCATACAAAAGTTCACCGGGCATGACTTTCCCAATACAAAAGTTCACCGGAGATGACTTTCCCAATACAAAAGTTCACCGGAGATGACTTTCCCAATACAAAAGTTCACCGGAAATGACTTTCCCAATACAAAAGTTCACCGGAGATGACTTTCCCAATACAAAAGTTCACCGGATATGACTTTTCCCATACAAAAGTTCACCGGAGATGACCTTCCCAATACAAAAGTTCACCGGAGATGACTTTTCCCATACAAAAGATCACCGGAGATGACTTTCCCAATACAAAAGTTAACCGGGCATGACTTTCCCAATACAAAAGTTCACCGGAGATGACCTTCCCAATACAAAATTCACCGGAGATGACTTTCCCAATACAAAAGTTCACCGAAGATGACTTTTCCCATACAAAGGTTCAGCGGCGATGACTTTCCCAATACAAAAGTTCACGCGAGATGACTTTTCCAATACAAAAGTTCACCGGGCATGACTTTCCCAATACAAAAGTTCACCGGGCATGACTTTCCCATACAAAAGTTCACCGGAGACGACTTCCCCAATACAAAAGTCCACCGCAGATAACTTTTCCCATACAAAAGTTCACCGGGCATGACTTTCCCAATACAAAAGTTCACCGGAGATGACTTTCCCAATACAAAAGTTCACCGAAGATGACTTTGCCAATACAAAAGTTCACCGGAGATGACTTTCCCAATACAAAAGTTCATCGGGCATGACTTTCCCAATACAAAAGTTCACCGGGCATGACTTTCCCAATACAAAAGTTCACCGGAGATGACTTTTCCCATACAAAAGTTCACCGGGCATGACTTTGCCAATACAAAAGTTCACCGGAGATGACTTTCCCAATACAAAAGTTCACCGGGCATGACTTTCCCAATACAAAAGTTCACCGGGCATGACTTTCCCAATACAAAAGTTCACCGGGCATGACTTTCCCAATACAAAAGTTCACCGGAGATGACTTTTCCCATACAAAATTTCACCGGAGATGACTTTTCCCATACAAAAGTTCACCGGAGATGACTTTGCCAATACAAAAGTTCACCAGGCATGACTTTTCCAATACAAAAGTTCACCGGAGATGACTTTCCCAATACAAAAGTTCACCGGAGATGACTTTTCCCATACAAAAGTTCACCGGAGATGACTTTCCCAATACAAAAGTTCACCGGGCATGACTTTCCCAATACAAAAGTTCACCGGAGATGACCTTCCCAATACAAAATTCACCGGAGATGACTTTCCCAATACAAAAGTTCACCGGAGATGACTTTCCCAATACAAAAATTCACCGGAGATGACTTTTCCCATACAAAGGTTCAGCGGAGATGACTTTCCCAATAGAAAAGTTCACCGGAGATGACTTTCCCAATTCAAAAGTTCACCGGAGATGAATTTTCCCATACAAAAGTTCACCGGAGATGACTTTCCCAATACAAAAGTTCACCGGGCATGACTTTTCCCAATACAAAAGTTCACCGGGCATGACTTTCCCATACAAAAGTTCACCGGAGACGACTTCCCCAATACAAAAGTCCACCGCAGATTACTTTTCCCATACAAAAGTTCACCGGGCATGACTTTCCCAATACAAAAGTTCACCGGAGATGACTTTCCCAATACAAAAGTTCACCGAAGATGACTTTGCCAATACAAAAGTTCACCGGAGATGACTTTCCCAATACAAAAGTTCATCGGGCATGACTTTCCCAATACAAAAGTTCACCGGGCATGACTTTCCCAATACAAAAGTTCACCGGAGATGACTTTTCCCATACAAAAGTTCACCGGGCATGACTTTGCCAATACAAAAGTTCACCGGAGATGACTTTCCCAATACAAAAGTTCACCGGGCATGACTTTCCCAATACAAAAGTTCACCGGGCATGACTTTCCCAATACAAAAGTTCACCGGGCATGACTTTCCCAATACAAAAGTTCACCGGAGATGACTTTTCCCATACAAAATTTCACCGGAGATGACTTTTCCCATACAAAAGTTCACCGGAGATGACTTTGCCAATACAAAAGTTCACCAGGCATGACTTTTCCAATACAAAAGTTCACCGGAGATGACTTTCCCAATACAAAAGTTCACCGGAGATGACTTTCCCAATACAAAAGTTCACCGGGCATGACTTTTCCAATACAAAAGTTCACCGGGCATAACTTTCCCAATACAAAAGTTCACCGGGCATGACTTTCCCAATACAAAAGTTCACTGGAGATTACTTTTTCCATACAAAAGTTCACCGGAGATGACTTTTCCCATACAAAAGTTCACCGGATATGACTTTGCCAATACAAAAGTTCACCGGAGATGACTTTTCCCATACAAAGGTTCACCGGAAATGACTTTCCCAATTCAAAAGTTCACCGGAGATGAATTTTCCCATACAAAAGTTCACCGGAGATGACTTTCCCAATACAAAAGTTCACCGGGCATGACTTTTCCCAATACAAAAGTTCAACGGAGATGACCTTCCCAATGCAAAAGTTCACCGGAGATGACTTTCCCAATACAAAAGTTCACCGGAGATGACTTTCCCAACAAAAGTTCACCGGAGATTACTTTTTCAATACAAAAGTTCACCGGGCATGACTTTCCCAATACAAAAGTTCACCGGAGATGACTTTCCCAATACAAAAGTTCACCGGGCATGACTTTTCCCAATACAAAAGTTCACCGGAGATGACCTTCCCAATGCAAAAGTTCACCGGAGATGACTTTCCCAATACAAAAGTTCACCGGAGATGACTTTCCCAATACAAAAGTTCGCCGGAGATGACTTTTCCAATACAAAAGTTCACCGGGCATGACTTTCCCAAACAAAAGTTCACCGGAGATGACTTTCCCAATACAAAAGTTCACCGGAGATGACTTTTCCCATACAAAAAATCACCGGAGATGATTTTCCCAATAC